>NC_056739.1:600397844-600400344 GCF_019279795.1 Protopterus annectens | reverse complement strand
TAGCAGATGTCTTGGTGTTTGTGCTGTAAAATGCAAAATAAAACTTTCAAATGAAGTTCAAATCATCATAGAAGTAAATCAGTATGCACGTTAGTGTTTATGGTAAATGGAGTGAAATAGCCAAGTAATGGATCATTGGAATGGCTGCAGGGGGAGGCTCCATTCGACCATGGTTTTGTGAGTGGGAATGGCGGCAAACTTAGGCAGCCCCAGCTGAACCCTACCTCCCAACTGTCCAGATTTTCAAAGAATGAGTAGATTTTTTGCTTCTTAATTTTGGTTTGTTCCTCATAAAATTTGTGGTTTTCTGGCAAATCATTTAGGAATTAAGTCACTAAATAATGACACACTGAGTTTCAGACTTCATAACCTTTAGAAAAAATGCATGCTAAAATAAGACCTGTTCTAGCAACTGTCTCAGTTTATACAAGAGCAATTTTTAGTACTGTTTATATGTTCCCCCAGTATATTTGGCCTTGTCCAGATTTATTGCATTAACAGGTTGAGAGGTACATGTAAATAAATTGCTTTATAGAATTAGGCATAGCCAAACCTCTCAACTGTCCCTGATTTTGGCTCAAAATGTTGCTCTTCCCCTAATGATCCCTCTGCAAAGTAGCAATGTTGGAAGAAAACATGGAGGGTTTATAATTAAGAAATAACTGTAATAATCATTTAGATTACTTTTATTTCAGAAATGCATGTAGATTATTTTATTTTGTCAGCTGCTCAAGTTAGCAGTACTAATATTAAAGTGTCCCTTCTTTGACAGGTTCCCAGCTGTATTGTGTTGCTATTTTATATTTTTACACCACATTTTTGGTCCATTTTTCATAAAATTGTGTTTTTTGGCAAGTTAGTGACAAATCATTAAAGACTGAAGTTAGAAAATAATGACAGACATTTGAGTTTCAGATTTCATGCCATTCAGAAAATTCGTACTAATGCAAGACCTCTATTATCTTTCTAAGTTTTTATAAGAGCAATATTTTAAAAATTGTCCTTATTTTTGGGCCTTGTCCCATTTCTTTGTATGGCTTTGTACAGATTTCTTGCTCTGAGGTTGAGAGGTATGACAAATATGTCAGGGCCATCACAAGTCAGCCAGAGACATTTCAAACTGTGACATACTTGTTGCACCCCACTCCCCCATGTAGTGACTCTGGATGTGTCGAAGCAAGGCAAGGAATAGTTATGCAGTGTAAATGTGCAGAGTCCCCCCCCCCCCCATCCAAGGTAGACACAAGTACTAGAGTGGCTTTTCATCTGTCCTTGATTTTTACAGAATGGTCTGGTTTCTGTCATATTTTTTGTACTGTTGATTTATGCTTATTACTCAAAGTGCCTGTTGCTCTGTGTTTAAGTAGCAATACTTTAATGACCATTAGGTAAGCTTGGCTGAGATTGCAAGATGCAAGTAAGCTTTTAATAAGCATACTGTTAAAGAATTGCCAACATTGAAAGCCTTTCTGTTGCCATGTAGAGAATACTTAACTAGATAATGTATAAGCCTTGGGTATTGAAATGCGTATGCAAGTATTTGTAATAAGGATTACATTATTTTAAGAGTCTTATTACACTTGGAGACTTCCAGTCATCTCTGCAGGCTTTACCTGTAAACGGAATGCCAGTCGTGTGGTCCATAACCTGTACAGTAATCCTTTTAGTGTGGTCCATAACCTGTACAGTAATCCTTTTAAACAATGTATCTTGAGCTTATTTCTTGTTTGCTTTTCATTTTTTACTTTGATCATGTTTTCCCCATGAAACAAGTAGATGTCAGGCAGCAGGTCTTTTTTTGGATAAGGAACA
Organism: Protopterus annectens; assembly: GCF_019279795.1. NCBI lineage: Eukaryota > Metazoa > Chordata > Ceratodontiformes > Protopteridae > Protopterus > Protopterus annectens. The sequence goes on along the minus strand of NC_056739.1, from coordinate 600,398,532 downwards.
TTTTTACAAGTGGGGGCATCAGAGATTTCTACTTTCAGCATGTTACTTGGTACTTTAATAAAGTAAATTATGATTAGAACTGCAGTGCAGGAAGTGGTTTGAGTTGAGTGCTGCTTGTTTTTCTTGTACTTGATTTTGACTGGCATTCCATTAATGTATTTAAAAAAAAGTAATTTATTTTTTCATGCCTTACAACCTTTTTTGTTTCCATCTAGATATTAAGCTGTCATGCAGCCAATGCATTGAAATATTTTTATTCTTCTGCACTTCATTTTGTCTTGATTGGACTCTCATAATGACGGTTTGGCACCCAGGGCAGTATATTTAGTTTTTGTGGTTTTGAGCATAGCTCCTCCCCTTTCTAGTTGGCTGCACCCCTTCCCATTGACCCCACCCATTCAGCTGTCTCTGAAGTCACCAGCCGCCACTGTATCCTCCCTCTCATTCACGCACATATATTCTGTCTTAGTCCTGCTGACCTTCATTCCTCTTCTCTCTAGAGCATGTCTCCATCTCTTCATGGTCTCTTCCACCTGTTCCCTACTCTCACTACAGATCACAATGTCATCTGCAAACATCATAGTCGATGGGGACTCCTGTCTGATCTTGTCTGTCAACCTGTTCATCACCATTGCAAATAAGAAAGAGCTCAGAGTTGATCCTTGATGTAACCCCACCTCCACCTTAA
>NC_056739.1:600277844-600392844 GCF_019279795.1 Protopterus annectens | reverse complement strand
TCACCGGGTCCTGAGGAGGAGGAGACCCGATCAGCGAGGCTATCGAGGAGGCATTCCAGGCCTACCTCGGTAGCCTCGCCGAGCGACCATAGCCTTCGGATGCTGATCTGGACCGGATGATGCGAAGGTTCATCCAGGCCCAGATGCAGATGGGAGTGCTCTTGCCTCCCCGGGGAGCTCAACACTTTTTCAAGCCTATCGCTCCTTCTCCGACCCGCCCGGGTTCGGAGCAGCTGGAGCCGAGCAGCTTCGGGGAGGTCGGATCCGATAGTACTGGGTACCGGATCCGACCATGCCAGTGTGTCGGACCCGATCTCTCGGAGCCTGGATCCGAGCCGGATCCGGGGATCAGTGCTCGCCGGCGCCGACTGTGCCGGAGCGCACTGTCCCGTCGGATCCGAGTGCTGCGGCGCCTCGATCCACTCTTCGGATCCGAGGGGAGCCGATTGTCGGATCCTTTGGTTCGGCTCCCCGGCTTTTGATGTAGTGGAGAGGGCTCTGTTGAGGGTCTCCGGACCCCGGCACTTGCTTCGCTCCCTCTGCACTGGGCCAGGCTTCCACCATCCGGCCCCTGGGACAGCCCGTTCTGTGCCCCAAGTTGCTCCTATGGAGCAATTGGCTGCTGCGAGGACTCTTCTGACAGCCCCCAGAGGAGGCTCCTCGCAAGCATAAAAGGAGGCACATAGACTCCTGAGTCTCTCACTGAAGACACGGACTTGGAGGAAGGGAAGGCTCCCCAAGGTCACCCCGAGGATGTCTCCTTGGAGACATCATGGAAATGCTCCGTATCAGGGGGTGGTCTGCCCCAAGTCTTCCTCGGACGAGTCCGTGTTCTTGGAGGCATTCAAACGGGCCCGTCTACCTCTTGGGTGTCCCCCCCTGCCGACCCCCTGGTGGACCTTATTACCACCAGGGCGTGGAAGGAACCGGACACCGTGGAGCCAATTCCCAAAAGACCTGACAAAATCCTTAGCCCGCCTTCTGACAGGACCCATTGGAGTAAGGGGCCTCCTGTAGATGCCATGTTGATGGCGGCGGCCACAAAGAGGGAACTGGCTCAGGAGAGTCCTCAGTCCACCCACCGAGCAAGGAGTCTCGGATGATGGACCGCTTGGGAAGCGGATGTTCAGTTCGGCGACCTTTCGGTGAGGCGCTGAACTATTTGGCACACGTTATTGGATGCAGCGAGACCTTATTAAGGAGTACGCTGCATCCCTGAGTCCATTTCGGAGGAGGACAGAGCTCTGCACTCCACCAAAATGGCCACTCTAAGGTCAGTCACGAATACTTCTATGCGGCTACTCTCCCATGCTACGGAGGCCGCTAGAGCTGCGGGACAGGACTGGTCGCTAGGCGTCAGGCCTGGCTCCGCCACTCTTTTCTGAGCCCTTCAAGGCGTTCTTATTAACGCCTTTGATGGTTCTGCTCTGTTTGGCAAGACCGTTCGCGACGTTGACCCAGAGCGAGAAGGACGGAAGACGCTGTCTGCCGTCGAATCCGCTTCTCTGCACCCCAGAGGCCCTATTCTAGGAACCAAAAGGGTCAGAAGAAGATGTGGTTCGAAGTCGCAGCAGTCCCAGCCTGCTCGGACAACCAGTCCTTCCGTGGCAGAGGAGGACAAGGAGGACGCCGCCCTAGAGGCAGAGGGGCTCCCAGAAACTTGGGTCCAGGGAACCTTTCTCTGAACGGCCAGCAGCCCTGAGGGCTGCCCGACTGCTCTACTCTGGAGGCAGTCGGGGCGTTCGGGCACCTAGCGGCATGGGAGTCCATAACATCGGACCGCTGGGTTCTCCAAATCATATCCAGGGATATCACATTCCTTTCCTTCACCTTCCAAAGATGCAGTCCCTCCCAGGCGTACCACCCGGTCAAAGGAGGCCGCTTAGCAGAAATTGGCCATCTGCTAGAGAAAAGAGCCATCCAGCCCGTTCCCCAGACCAGATCGGATCAGGGTTCTACTCCAGGTTCTTTTAGTGCCAAAAAGACGGGGAACTAAGACCAATCCTAGACCTCTCTCTCCTGAATCTGGCAGTCCCCAAAGAAAAATTCGAATGGTCACTCTACAATCTATTCTCCCCTTCTGGGAGAATGCCACTGGATGTGCTCGATAGATCTCAAGGACGCGTACTACCACATCCTAATGGACAGGCGCTCCAGGAGGTTTCTCCGCTTCGGCTGGGAGCCAGTCACTACCAGTTCGGGTCCTTCCCTTTGGTCTCACCACAGCCCCAGGGTGTTTACCAAAGTACTAGCAGTGGTAGCGGCCCACCTGAGGCTTCAGGGGTGCAGGTCTTTCCCTACCTGGACGACTGGCTCCGCCCAACAAGGCATCTACTTCTCTCCGAGACTCCTTTCTCCATCTTGCTCCATTTCTGGGCATCACAATAAATACAAAAAAGTCCAACCTGGCACCCACTCAGCTCTTAGATTTCATAGGGGCCAGACTAGACACAAGGAGTTTACGAGCCTTCCTTACTGCGGACAGGATTCTGAATCTGCAGCTCCAGGTGCGGGCCATTCTCCATTCATGTTCTGTTCCAGCGGAGTTGGTCCTGAGGGCTCTAGGGTCCATGGCTCGTCGATAGCTCTTCTTCCTCTTGCCAGGCTCAATATGCATTCTACAGTGGACGCTCTTAGTACAGTGGTCTTACCTTGCTCTCCCCATGTATCATCCCATAGCGATCAGCAAGGCTTGCAAGCGGTCCCTCTTGTGGTGGCTCCACTCCCCAGATCTCCACGAGGGTCGCCCATTTTGTGCTTCTCCCCCTCTCGCCACGGTGACCACGGACGCCTCCCGCCTCGGGTGGGGGCACTTGGGCGGACAGTCCAAGGCACGTGGAACGATGCAGAGACCTTACTGCATATCAATGTTCTAGAGATGAGAGCGGTGCTCTTAGCGTTGCTAGCACTTCAGGACTTTCTTCCCTTGGGAACAATTGCGATTCAGTCGGACAATATGTCTGTTGTCTGGTACATCAACAAGCAAGGGGGAACAAGGTCTTACCCTCTTTGTCGAGAGGCCATGAGAGTTTGGGAATGGGCAATCTCCACCAATCGCTTTCTCATAGCAACGCACATTCCGGGTCGGTCCAACATCCTAGCGGACAAGCTCAGTCGCACCATTCTGACCCCTTACGAGTGGTCTCTCAATTGTCAAGTAGCGGAACGCATATTCGCACGGTGGGGAACTCCTTCATGCGATCTTTTTGCCTCTCCCTCAAACACCAAGTGCGACAGTTTTTTCGCTCTGATACCTCCTCCCGGAGGTACCCCAAGAGACGCTCTGGTGCATGCTTGGCCACCCGGTCTTCTGTATGCCTATCCACCCTTGCCTCTGATGCTGCAAGTTCTTCAGAAAGCCTCTCGGGTGGGTTGCAGAATGATTCTCATTGCTCCATTCTGGCCTCGACAGATCTGGTTCCCCTTCCTAAGGTCTCACTCGGTGAATCCTCCTTGGATTCTAGATCCCATCCCGGATCTGATATCCCATCCATCCTGCATTCCTCCTCCGAACCTGGACAACCTGAAGCTGACCGCTTGGCTGCTCCAGTTCCACTCTTGATAAGGACTCCCGGTATTTCTTCTCCGGTAAAGGCTATTTTGGTGGCGGCTCATAAACCAGCCACTAGAAAGGTTTACCAAAGCAAATGGAAACGTTTCTCTGTGTGGGCGGAGCGGCAAGGCCTAGATCCCTTCACGGTTCCTCTCCCCGTAGTGCTTGATTTTCTAACCTCTCTCTTTAATGATGGTGCCAGCAGTTCCACAGTCAAAGTTCAACTGGCGGCAATTTCTCACTATCACATTGGTCAAGAGTCTAATCCTCTTATGTCAGCCAAATTGTGCAAATCCTTTCTTAAAGGTACTTTCCTTCTCAGGCCCCCTATTAAGCAAGCAGTTCCTCCTTGGGACCTTTCTCTGGTCCTACAGGCCTTGACCGCTCCCCCTTTCGAGCCTGCGGCTACAGTGGACCTCAAATTCTTGTCTTATAAGACAGCCTTTTTGGTAGCCATTACATCAGCCAAGAGAGTTTCTGAACTTCAAGCTTTATCAGCTAAACCTCCTTACTTGGTTTTATCCGGACCGTGTCTCCTCAGGACCAACCCGTCCTTCCTTCCTAAAATCGCTTCTGAAGCAAACATCAATCAATCTATTAACCTCCCTGTTTTCTTCCCTAAGTATGAAAACAAAGGTGAATATAGGCTACACTCACTAGATGTTCACAGGCAACTAAGATTTTATCTCAACAGGACAGCTGGTCATAGGCAATCCGACCAGCTGTTTATTTCCTTTGCAAAATTCAATTTGGGCAAGCCAATTTCCAAAGTTTCTTTGTCCCGCTGGGTTTCACAGTGCATTTTATTGGCTTATCAAGCGTCAGGAAGGCCCGGAGGGTGTTCATGCCCATTCAACCCGGTCAGTATCTACCTCAGCAGCCTTCAAGGCTAGGATTCCTCTGGATGATATTTGTGCAGCAGCTACATGGGCTTCGTCTCATACATTTATTTCTCACTATAAGTTGGATCTTGCATCCAGGGGTAGAGCATCCTTTGGCTCGGTGCTCGGAATATCCTTCCATGATGGCGCCCAAGATTCAGGTAGCTGGGGACTCTGTCCACAGGTTGCAGACAAATGAATATCCTACTTCAGATTTAGAAGTTATGTACTCACCATAACGTTCCATCTGAGTAGGTGTATTCATTTGTCTGCAACCATCCCGCCCTCCTATCCCCCTGGCCTTTCAGTTTCCTGCATATTACTGGTTACCCTTTTGAGGGTATTGTTGCTTTGGCAAACTCGATCTGAGGTCATGAGGGTAGAGCAGGGCATTATGGGTGAGGGGAGGAGCTGAGAGCTTGGATCCATAGCTGGAAACTATGCCGGTTCGGATCCGATATCGGATCCATAACCCACAGGTTGCAGACAAATGAATACACCTACTCAGATGGAACGTTATGGTGAGTACATAACTTCTAATTTCCGTCCACTGATCTGCAAAATCTGGCCACTACGAAGCACAGCTATACTTGTCTACATATCTGCTACCATACAAACTGAACTGTCATTTATTTGTTTTAACCACTTGTTTCGAGCCAACATAATTTTTTTCATCTGTTTTCTAATAAGAAGGTGAGGGAAGGTCATCAGAGTGTATATAGCCCCGACCCATTCTTTATGAATATCTCCAAATAGATATCTGCAGAATAATGCAAAATGATTCAAAAATTCTGACAATCTATCTTAACATGCTGTTACTGAGTAGCAATTTACTACACAACAAATAAACCATATAACTTGCATAATGACACTGCATACTAACACCATGTAAATTACCACACCCAACACCCGAAGTGAATTCTAGCGTGACTATTTTTTTTCCTTTTTTTTTTTTTTTTTTTTTTTTTTTTTGTTAATCCAGCAGTAATGCTAGATATTAGCATTTCTTACTTTTTTTTTACTCGGAAAATGCACACTGTCACAGCATGTATGGTCCTCTAACAACTTTCTAAGTGAATTTCATTAATACTTATAAATTTATTTGGTTTTGACCAGAATTCTTAAACCAAGAAGTTGAAAGGAATGCTGCAACCTCTACCTAATGACACAGAGGACCTTCTGGCTATCACAGTAGAGTATTATTATTATTATTATTATTATTATTATTATTATTATTATTATTATTATTATTAGTGTTGTTAATATTATTTTGGAGTATTATTTTTTTATTATTATTAAACAGATTGGATTGTTATTAATATTATTTTTATTAACTTTATTTTATTTATTTATTTTTATTAATAACCTCTTCACATCCCTCCAGATTTCTAAGTAATTCTGGAGTACTCCGTTATGATTGACCTCTTTCTACCTGACTAAGCTTTCTTGTTTGTATTGCTGAAATCTTGCCACCCAACTGATGTGGAAATCTAAAGGCAAGACGGTGCGTTTGCACATCTATCAACTTACAAAAATATGTGAGCAAACAAAGTGACTGTTAAAGTTTTGCAACTGAAGGCCTTTGCAGTGCCCCAAAATTACTAAGGTTTTGCTAAAGCTTTAAAGCATTCCTCCCAAGAACTGTAAGTGGAATGCCATAAAACGTCCCCCTCTTTTCCCTTTGTAAGTGCATAGTGCTATCTGATCAGGTTGGTCTCCACCAAACTTACCCCTATAAAACTTAATTACACTGCAGGAAGTGGGGATGAGAAAATCTTCTGCTTGCAGCAAATACAAGCTAGTTTTTCTTCTCTTGCATAAAACTTTACAGCCATGGGTTAAGATCCTAGTTTGAATTAGCAGCTAAAATTAAACTTTTGCTTATTTAGAAATAATCCCGCTTTCTCAAACAGGGAAATGCTTTAAATATGTTTTGTGTTCCACTAAGCTACTTTGCAGTGATAACTAAAAACCCAACTAAATATTACCAACAAATCAAAGCTTTGACCTCATATGAAATATTTCAGCCTTTCCTGAAGAAATTCTGTGCACTGACCCATTACCTCCCCCACCTTTCTGCCCTTCTTCTTTTTCTACTTCCTTAAAGAAAGTAATGCCACTAAAATTGAAATGGTTACACTATTCTGCTACTTGGTCACAGAATCCCAGCCAATCAACTGCTCCTTACTCCACCAAGGTATGGAAATGTGTTAGTTAGCAGGTAAAATAAATAGCCCTGTGGATTTATTTGTTTACTTCTCAAACATAAGCATTGGCTTTGCGGTCCTGAACAAAAGAGTTTCCCCTTTTTGCCAAACCTTTCTATCCACAGTTACCCAATGTATTCATTTACAACCTGCAAATGGCTGTAAATTCCATAAGACTAGATTAACTTTAATGATCCTCCCAGCTGAATTATGTATTATTATTTTTATTATTGTTAATTTCATAATTTTTTAAAGAAATGAACCAGGCATGATTTACTTGCATTAAGCACAAAAATTAGTGAACCAAATGTGATTTATGTTGTACTCAGCATATAAGCAGGCCCCAACTCACTAGCCTTGCCATGTGATTCTTCACTGACCTGAGCCATCTAATTAATTGCAGGCCACAACTATTTGCAGGATTGCTAAGAAAAACAATTTCGGCTTTTGCTAAAACCTTTTGCATCCCATCACTAAACCCCAGGTCACACTTAGGCATGTGTGCCATTGTTTCATGCCTTAAGTGAGCCTTAAACCCATAGCAAACCCTACTTGAAAGTATTAATTTAAACCTATTCTGTCATTTAAATTTAGGCTTAATACCTTCAAGTACATATTTTACCCTCTAGCCTGTTTGTAACATAATCTCCTGGCATTTCAAAAATAAAACTGATCTGAATTACAAGATTACTCAAAGCCATTGCATCACATAGTAACTTAAAAAAAAAAATGTCTTTAAACGTCAACAATAACATAACTAGCATTTTCTCTGATACAAAACATCAAAGGCTCCAGCCAACTCCATCCCCTCACTAATCTGTGACCTGACCAACCAATACCATCTCCTTCTCCAGTCAGACCTGTGGTCTTGGAGTCTCTGGACCCAAGATCCCCAAGGGAGTCCACATCTGATCAGAGGAATTTCCTTCCTCAACTCTGGCTGTTTCCCTGACTGTCCCTGCTCTGATGTCTGATCAGAGTGGGTCTCTGATCTGAGAGGTCAGCACCAGGTGCCATGGGTTGGGTTCGGCTCCTACTTTGTTGGATCTATCCCTACTTTGTCGAATCCATCCCTTCCCCTTGGTGCTTCGGCTCTTGACAGCTCTGGTCCGATTCTTTCTGGAGGGCATGGGTCTGTTACCTTCTGCTGCTTCTACTCTGAGGAGGAGAGGTGTCCCCAGGTCCATCAGCCTATCAGGTAGTAGAAAGGGTCTTCTCTTTGCATAGAGAGCCATCCTGTCATATCTCAGTTCCTACCCCTTGCCCCTGATTGCGTCCAAAGTCTGAGACCATCATTTCTGCTCCTCAGGGCCAGCCAACTCTGGGAAGCCTTCACACCCATTCCCAGAAGGATTCCCCCTTCTTTCAACACCTCCCCAGAACACCCCATGGAAGAGGTACTGGGGAAGAAAATGCACAAAAGAAGACACATTAAACTCCCCTATGGGGTTTCTTACTGAAGACACTGACTTTGAGGGAGAGGGATCCCCCCCCCCCCAACACCACCTGACGATGTCTCCTTTGGAGACATCCTGGAAATCCTCATGCAAGGTGGGCTTGGGTGGCTGGTCTTCCCAAGCTCCTTCTGAGGAGTCAGTGTTCCTGGAAGCATTCGGGGCTGGCTCTTCTATGTCTTGGGTGACCCCCCTGGCAGATAAACTTATTGATATAGTTTCCCACCTGGCTTGGAAGGAAGTGGACATTGTCGAGCCCAGCCCCAAACATCTGGATACATTTTAGTTCCCCCATCAGACAGAACCCCCTGGAGTAGGGGTCTCCCTGTTGATACCATAGTGGTGGCGGCAGCCACTAAGGAGGAGCTAGCCAAGCAGAACTTCTTCTCTGTCCATCCACTGAACAGGGAGTCTAGATTGATGGACATATTCTCAAAGAACATCTGTGCCTCTACCAAATTTGCACTAAGGTCATTAAATTACCTGGCACATTTTATTGGCTTACTGTCGGATTTGATCAAGGAGCTTTCAGACTCTCTCGCCAAGTCCATGTCTGCAGAGTATCTCAAGAAGGTTTCTCTTCAGTTGGCTTTTGCCAGTTCATCAATGAGGCTGATTTCCCACACAGAGGAAGGAGCCTTATGAATAGCTGGTTCGGGCATTCCCATTAGGAGACGTGCCTGGATGAGACTATGCAACTTTAACAAAAAAATGTCTTGAAGGATTCGACAATGTCCCCTTTGATGGCTCATCTTGTTTGGACCGTCAAGTAAAGGATATGCTTACCTGCAGTGAGTAGGAAGAAAAGACCCTGTCTGCCGTTGGAATAAGTTTTCCATGCCTCAACACTCTTTTTCTAGGAATTGGTGAACTGATAAGAAAATGTGGTTCTGGAATTTTCAGGGACCTTTCCAGGACTTGCATGGGGATACTTCCTCCAGAGTCAGAGGAGGAAGTTTCAGTGGTACACATTGCCCCAGAGGCAGAGGAGGTCCACAGAATCAGGGCTTCAGAAACTCCACCTCTGATTGGACCCATCAGTGCTTCTGAAATGCTACTCAACTGTCCATCTGTAGAGGCAGCCAGGGGTCGTGTTTTCCCACAGCTTGGCAAAGCTTGGGGAAATCTCACAAACAATGCATGGGTGCTAAGTATAATATCCAGAGGGTACCACTTTCTCTTTTCCCTTCCACCTCCTGTCACAAGGAAGAAACTCCCTGCCGTTCCACCCAGGCAGAGGGAGTTTGCAGCTCAAGAGGTTCAAAAGCTGCTACAAAGAGTCATCCAAGAGATCCCACCCGAACAAATAGGATTCAGAACTTCCACTTTTTTAGGGCAAAATTAACAGGGCACCTGAGACCAATTGTGGATCTTGGCAGTCTGAATCGGTATGTAAAGAAGTCAATGTTTGGAATGGTTATGGTTCAGTCCATCCTGCTTCTTTGCAAGGATGATTGGATTCGCTCTGTAGATCACCAGGGTACATACTGTCCTATCAAAATAGACAGGAACTCCGGGGGATGCCTGCGCTTTTGGCTGGGAGCCAGTCACCAGTTCAAATGCACTGCCCTTTGGTCTCACCACAGTACCCAGGGTGTTCACCAAATGCATGGCAGCTTACTTGAGACTCCAAGGAATCCAGGTGTTTCCCTGTCTAGACGATTGTCTTCTCACTGCCCCAGACTGACATCAACTTCTACGAGCCAGGGACTACTTGCTTCAGATCTCCAGTGCCATAGGCATTACGATAAACCTTGCCAAATCGAAACTGACTCTTGTACAGACTCTGGAATTTATAGGAACTCACCTGGATACTACGACTCAAGTGGCATCACTACCTCTTCATCGCATCATATCATTGAGGAATCTGGTGCAGGACATATCGTCTCTTCCATCGTCTCCAGTAAAACTAGTGTTACAAGCTCTTGGGTCAATGTCAGCTGCCATTCTTGTAGTTCCTTTAGCAAGATTCTTTATGCAAATCCTTCAATGGACAGTGGTGGTTCAGTGGTCCATTCTTTACCAGTATCTATTCTTTCTCATAAAATTCACTCCCATTTGCAGATGTCATGTGTGCTGGTGGACAGACTACCTCTTTCTGGGCAAGACCATTCTGTTTTCCTCCTCCTATATCCACAGTGACCACAGATACTTCCCAACTGGGGTGGGGCTGGGGCATTTCATGGGAAAGATGACCAAATTGCATATCAATGCCTTAGAGATGAGATCAGCCCTCCTAATGTTGCAAGCCTTTCAGGATGTTCTCCGTCTAGGGACTATTGCAGTCCATACGGACAGCATGTCAGTAGTCTGGTACATCGACAAACCAAAAGGAACCCGTTCCTACCCGTTGTGCAGAGAGGCCATGAGAGTCTGGGAATGATCTCTTTAAACTGCTTTTTTATTGCAATACACGTACTGGGGAGAACCAGTGCGCTGACAGACAAACTCAGCAGGTCCACTCTGATTCCCCATGAATGGTTCCTTAATCAGACAGTAACGAATATGATCTTCAGCTGTTGGTGCCAGCCTTGTTGTGACCTATTTGCTTCTCCCCTCAAGTGCAGCGAGTACTTTACTCTTACCATTCCCTCCAGGGGAGTCACCGAGGGATGCTCTGATTCGTAATTGGCCCCAGGGTCACCTCTGTGCTTACGCCCCTCTTCTCTTCATTCCAAAGTTCCTACAGAAAGCAAGAAGGATGAAGAGCTTGGTCATCCTCATTCCCCCTTCTGGCCTTGACAGGTGTGGTTTCCCTTCCTCTGGTTTCACTTGACAAATCCTTCATGGATACTGGAACCCACTCAGCATCCCTCATCTCGCCCATCAGAAACTCAACATCCCAGTCTCCATGCCGTCAATCTGAATGCATCGTTTCTCCACTTCCATTGATAGTAAGACTGTCCAGGCTCGCTTCCCCAGTTTGTAATATTATCTTGGCTTCCCAGAAGGCCTACACCAAGAAAGTCCACAGAAACAAGTGGAACAGGTTTTGCATATGGGCTTCCAAGAAGAATATTGATTCCTTTTCAGCACCTGCTTTGACTAATTTTTTTCTACTGTTAAACTTCAGTTAGCGGCTATATCCAATTTCCATACTGGCAATGAATCATTCTCCCTGACATCTTCCAAACTATGTAAAGCTTTCATGAAGGGAATTTTCCTTCTTAGACCTCCCATAAAGGATCCCTCTCCTCCTTGGGATCTGACTGTGGTTCTTCTAGGATTAACTCAAAAACTCTTTGAACTGGCAGACAGTTGTGACATGAAGTTTCTTGGAAAACAAATTTTCTGGTAGCTATCACTTCAGCAAAAAGAATTTCTGAGCTTCAGGCCTTATCTGCTAGGCCCCTTTACATTATTTTCCATAAGGATAGGGTATCTCTACGAACCAACCCTTCTTTTTTGCTTAAAGTGGCCATGGAGAGTAACATTAACCAGTCCATACAATTATCAGTTTTCTTACCAAACTTTACTAATAAGGGCGAATATATGCTCCACCTTCTTGATGTTCACAGACAATTACATTTTTATCTTCACAGAACGAAACAGTACAAGACGTCTGATCAGCTGTTTGTATCTTTTTTCTAACTGCTTGGATCAGAAAGTATCCAAAATTACTTTGGCCAAATGGATTACTGATTTTGTATCTGTCATATTTATTCCCAAAAAGGTTTGGAGTTGCCTTGTCCTCCTAGAGTGCACTGCACTAGAGCTATGGCTGCTTCCTTTTTTATTCTCTTCAAGAACTTCCATTGATGAGCTCTACGCCACAGCCACTTGGTCAAAGACTCGTATCTGTGCTACACATTACAAAATAGACATTGTTTTCAGAAGCGGAGCTCCCTTTTGTTTGACACTGCTCCGATGTGTCCTTCCTTGAGGGCCTCCCAAGCTTTGCAGAGTTGGAGACTCTGACCCATTTGTAAGGAAGAATGAAAAAGACATCAGACTTAGAAGTTATGTTCTTACCATAACTTGGCATCTGTGCTCTCCTTTTTCATTCATCCTCACCTTCCCTCCCAGCCACCCCCTGCCTTGTCTTTCCTAGAAGGATTTTTGGATGATATTGGAACCATGGAAAATAAGTGGTTACTATGTTGTTATAGAAAATATAATACAAGTATTTAGAATTACATTTAGCATTAATTATTTAATCGTGATTTAATTCTATTAGGGTTGCATCTTGGGAGGAGGTATTTAAATGTCTGTCTTTTGTCTTGATTTTACTTTTGTCTGAAGAAGTACAGGTACCATCCTGTACAAAATTGCTTACTTTACCAGGATTAAACTATTGTTTTTTGAGTGTTCCTTGGTCCAGTGCCATTTTTTTTGTCATTTTCTTAGTTTGTTCTTTCATTATCTCACTCCTAGTGATGTAGACCTACTACAAGAGGGTCTCACCCAGACAAATGACTGGTGCCAGAAACACTGCCTCAAACTAAATGCCAAAAAATGTATCCTCATCCCCTTTGGGGAGAGTGATGTCTCCACAAATTATCACATTAATAACAATGTCCTAAGCATGCAAGCAGTTGTGAGGGACCTAGGCACACAAGTTGACAGCAGTCTAACTTTTGACCACCATGTTGCCTCCATTGTATGGAGAGCTTTCTATTCTTCCAGGAACAAGGAAGTCGCAACTTCCTTGTATTACTTCCTTATCAGGCCCTTCATCGAGTATCACTCCCCTTTTAGCATATACCTCATGAAGCACATGCAGCAACTGGAGAGACCACAGAGGTTTCTGACCAGGAGAATCCAGGGCTTCAAAATCTGTCCTACATGGATAGGCCAAAAGTCCTATCCCTCTAACTCAGTCTCATGCAGACTCCTCAGAGGTGATCTATGTATAGCATACAGTGCATCTCTGACCCCATCTTGATAAATTGCTGTATGTCCACAAGCCAAACTCCACTCGCATGACCTGCATGTAAAACCTGAGCTTGGTCTGTGACATCAATAGGACTTGCTGATGGAACAGATTTGCCTCCTAGGACTCCCTGATCTGCGGAATAGACTCCCTCTCCACGTCAAGCAGAGTACTTCATTGTTTCTCTTTAAGATGAACTTGGATGACCGGATGGAAAATGGAAAATACGCCCCTGGGATTTCACCTGTGTCCCTGGACAGGTGCATCGGGTGCTGACTTGTGGGAATATGAACTAATTTATTGGCTAGGCTTACAAGGGCCTCAGGGCCAGTAGCCTAGTAACTTGCGATGATACTATGATGACGTCCTTGCTTAGTACAGCAGAAGCATATCGGCATCGAGCAGGAATAGAAGTTAAACCAGAGGTAGATAAAAATCGGGCAGCAAAAAAACAAAGGAAAGAATATAAAGTGAAGGATCAGATGAGAAGGCAAAAATGTGGAAAATGCTTAAATATAGTTGCAAGTATAGAAAACACCCTGGAAAAAAACTCTTGTTGATCAGGATCGAACACCGGTATGGTTTAATGAGAGGCAAATTCAAACTAAAAGATGAAAGTTTAATATTGGTGGCCCAATATAGTGGGCTACGTACACATTGGTTTACAAAGTCCATTGAACATGTGGGAGAAACCTGCAAATGTTGGTTTTGTATAACAGAATTGGAAACGATCACACACCTTATTGCTGGTTGTAATATACTAATGGCAGAACTGTATACTGAAAGGCATAATGATGTGGCAAGGCGGTTGCACTGGGGATTGTGCAAACATTATAATATGGAAGTAGCTGAAAAATGCTGGAAACATGAACCACAAAGCACAGAAAATGAAAAGCAGATATAATGGTCAATGAAAAGAAGACAAAAGTAACTTTTTGATCATTGAAATTGCTACACCCAGTGACTACATTGTCTTGCGTACAGAGAGAGAGACAAAGTCATAAAATATCAGGATTTACATGCAGAAATGAGAGCAATATGGAAGACAAATAGCCAGACAGTTCCAATAGTAGTAGGAGCAATGGGTCTTATAAAAAAGAATCTACAATCCTATTTAGATATGTTAAAAATACATGTAACTGTACGAATTGCAGAAGGAGTCATTACTGGGCACATTGTGGGTACAGTGAAAAGTACTTTTTGCTGACATGAAAGACTGAAATAATACTAATTTCATGAACTCGTACTTATGATGGGAATGGTCTCCCATCCCTGGTTTTACAAACCCCAAAAATTTGGAGAAAATAAAGAAAACTGGGGATTAATCCATATGTTACCAGATGGGTAGCCTGGGGATTAATCCATATGTTACCAGATGGGTAGCCAACTGACTTGCCAACAGAACCCATACCGTCAAAGTTTGTGATTCCACCTCCATCAGTAGAACAGTTATCAGTGGGGTACCATAAGGTTCTGTGCTGGGTCCTCTACTGTTTGAAATCTTTTTCTTGGGAGTCCAGGCAGATTACAAGAGCAACAGAAAGGAGAAAGAGATACTTTAAGTGCCTCCATTTTGAATTTTTTTTTTTTTTTTTTTTTACTGCTTTCTAAACTTGATTTAAGTTTTTTTCATTTAACTGTATTTATTTTAATATTGCTACACACTGAAGTGTGCTAGCTTTCACTGCATTTAAAGTATATTACCGTAGTCTGCTCTTCAAATTTTCCCTTAGATCTTGCTAAATCCCTTCAGCCTTGCACTTAGCTTATTTACCTAGCACTTCATCAGGCTTTTTGTAGCGATTATTGTCGCACACATAAGTGCCATCAGCACTAGACGTCCTGTAAGGAAACGGCTCCAGTACTTAGTAATGTCACCCCTGGGTTTCCAGATACTGGCTAAGGCTCTTGCCACCCCTATAGTGCCTTTTTTAGGCAGTGTTCCAAAGACCAAATTATCACCGTAACAGCTATAAATAAATGCAATCTGAGGGTCATGCTGCTCCATGCTAGAAGTCTAAATCTCAAGATGCACTCTCTCAAAACACTCCTCAAAATGGAGAACATCGACATTTGTGCTGTAACAGAGACCTGAGCAGCAGAAAGCACCCTTGCGCTACCAGGCTATAACTCATTCCACACCTTTCTGCCCCAGAACGTGGACCGAAGCTCCAAATGCGGTGGTGTCTCCATATTTATAAAGGATATGCACACCTCCAGACTAGTAGCCCAGCATAGCACATCTGAGATACTCTAGGTACAACTAACATTGGGTAAGATGGCGATTCAGGTCGTAGCCTGCTATAGGTCCCTAACCATGTCCCAAGACTCTCCACATTCCTAAGCATCCTGGAAACTATTAAGATCCAACCCAGCACTTCAACTACCCCTCCATCAACTGGGAAAACTACTCGTGCATCAATGTACTGGCCCAGAGCTTCCTGGAATTCAATTCCAGTACCCTGGACCAGCTCATTCTTACCCCCACTAGAGGAAGCAACATCCTTGACCTGGTTATTACTAACATGGGCAACCATTGCTCTACCCCAATATTCAATTCCTCCCCCGTTAGATCCGACCACAAACTAATCGCCATAAAAATCCACATCTCACCCACACCCGCTGCAAAGGTATCCACCATGAAAAACTTCTCCAAAGCTGACTTTGGACTCCTAAAAACAGAGGTGGCTAACTTCACGGCACCCATGCCAATGGGAAATAGATGCATGACTGCCGAACCATACACCAATTCACAGTACGAAAACGCACATAAATGCATGGAACTAGCTATATCCAACAGAACCAAGATGCTGTCCTCCAAAAAAAAAAAAAAAAAAAAAAAAGGATGTCAGTCTGTTGGTGACCTGCCATTAATAAACTCTACAACAGAAGGAAGAAACTGTTGCAAAAAAAGGTAAAGTCCCAAGACTAGAAAAATTCCCTTATTAGCTTCAACAAAATAACCCTCATCAAAACCTCCAAAGCCATCTGTGAAGGCAGAATTGCAGCAGACACTAAAAACAACCTCAAAGCCTTCTATAGTTATATCAAGAATCTCCATGGCAATACCTAGATTTGCTCTGGGTTACTGCACAATGGTACCTTCTATACTAAGCCAACAGATATTGCCAGCATACTGGCCAACAGATTCAGTGCCAACTTTACTCCTCTCTCTCCACCCCTAAAGGACCAGTCTAAATACCTGAAGAATGCCAGGCACCCAGCATCACTGCAGCACAGATTAAAGCTGCATTGTCCCAAGGCTAAGAATACAGCTTCCATGGGACCTGACAATAACCCTGGCTGAGTTCTACATGAATTACGAAGTGAACTGGGACCACATCTGTGTGCCCTGTTCACTCATAGCCTCACCTCAGACTTTGTCCCTACTGAATGGCACACTGTGCTACAGTCATCCCTCTCCATAAAGGAAGAGCAACTACAGACCCTGGAAATTATCGCCCCATTAGTCTGACTAGTCTTATATTCAAGGCTATGGAGCGCATCATCATGGACCTAATTAACAAGGATACAGGGAATCTCCAAACTCTAGATCCCATGCAGTTTGGTTTTGTGAAAGGTAGATCTTGCCTGCTCAACTTGATTGACTTCTTTGAGTCAGTCAGTCATCAGAGCTGTGGATGAATGTAAGGCAGTTCATACAGCCTACCTTGATCTGGCCAAGGCCTTTGATACCATTTCTCACTCGGGAATTATTGATAAACTTGCCAAACTAGGCATCAACCCCTATATTGTTAGGTGGGTTGCAAACTGGCTCACAGAACCCACAATGTGAAAGTAGCGGACTCCAAGTCAGACTGCCGACCAGTCACGAATGGAGTCCAACTGGGGTAGGTCCTGTGTCCTCTCCTGTTTGGCATCTACTTCTCAGAAGTCCAGGCCAACATGAAGGGCCCCTAGAATTCCACCTGTGCAAACTGGAAGCAATCATTGATTCCCCTAAAGATATGTTAGCATATTACAGAAGGGGTTAACACAGACAAATGATTGGTGCTAAACCACAGTCTAAAACTAAATGCAAAAAAGTGCATCATTGTCCCCTTTGGCAGAGAGGTAGCCCCTACAAATTACAATTTAGGCAGCACCCCCCCCCCCCCCAAAGCTCAAACCCAGTGGTGCATGACTTGGGAACACAAGTTGATAGCAGTTTAAACTTCAATCACCATGTGTCCACAGTGGTAAGGAAAGCATTTTACATTGCACACCTCATAAGTAAGGGCATTGCATCCAAGACCAAGGATGTTATAACTCTTCTGTATTCCACCTTCATCAGACCACTAATAGAGTACAACAGTCCCTTTTGCATGTACCTCACCAGACACCTGCAGCAGCTGGAGAGACCACAGAGGTTCCTGACCAAGAGAATTAGGGACTCCAAAACATGACCTGCATGGAAAGACTTAAAGCCCTGTCGCTGTACTCTGTGTTCTGCAGGCTGCTGAGAGGTGACCTGTATTTGGCCTAATGGTAATGTTGCATGTCCACAAATCAAATGGGACAAGAGTCACTCGCTCCAGAGATCTCAACCTAGCCTGTAACTTAAATGAAACATGCTGGAGAGACAGATACATCTCCCACAGACTGCTGATACTCTGGAATAAACTCCCAATTCTTGTTAAGCAGAGCTTTTCAATGACCCTACTTAAGTGCAGCCTAGACAGCCAGATTGGAGATGGTAAATTCATCCTTGGGGTGGCACCTATATCCTTCATGGACAGGGGCCGCTGGTGCTGATCACAGATTCGCTCTGTAAACAATCAAACCATTTAACAATGGTAAGATGTTCATCGTGTTGCCCTGCTGCAGTCATCACACTTGGGTTATCCTGTCATCAGGCGGTCCCGCATTCGGCCTGAATTCCAAAGTCTTGGTCCGGCGTCAGTTGCTGTCACTTCTTCCCTGACGTCGGTGCACCAGGGGTATATAGAAGGCATCCGACATCATTTTCTTCAGTCTTTCTTGCCGCTTGGTGCCCAAAGCAGAAGCAGTTCGCAAGTGCCGGTCGGCCGACTCCTGAGATTTTCGAAGTCAAATTTCAGATCCGAAGTCTTCAATAAAGCGAAGTACCCCGTTGGGGAAACTTTTCTTGCCTCAGACCGATGTCAGAAAAAGTTAACAATTGTATTTATTTATTTATTTTATTTTATTTATTTATTTTACATTTGTTGACTGGGCTAGTCTAGCTGGATACATGTCCATTTTCAGTAGAGGCCCGGGGAGAAAAGCTCCACAGATAAGACAATACAGGATACATTTACAAATGGTATGGATTGGCATAAAATACATATCACAGTAAAAGACATTGGTATAACATATTTATAAAATAACAATCAGAATCTTATACAGATAATACTAGGTCGGCGACAAATTGAAGACGCAGGGGAGGGTTGCCATCTCTGGTATAGGGTAAATACTGCAGCGGCTAGTCTGGTTTAGGACATGGGCATGACCAGTGAGACTTAAGAAATATTTTGAGGTGATTTTTGAATTGATTAATCGAGGTCATTAGTCTGAGGCTATTGGGTAGGGAGTTCCATAGCTTTCCAATGGAATTGGCATAGAGATTTCTTGTGGGAAGCAAATACCTCATAAGGATTTTCATTCTTATTGTATTCCTTGCCTAGGCCCAGACCACGACGTCACTGGTTGTCGGTTTTGTGCTAGGTTCAATAAGCGAACTATAAAGCGATGCATTGATTTCGCACGACATTACTTAGGTAGAAAATTTAATTACACTATGCCGTCGGAGCAACCGACTACCGGCGTGAACAAAAAACGCAAAGATAAGGACAGGCAGCCTAGATCCAAGCCAGACTCCGAGGCCTCGGCTGGGCCGGTCGCCAGTTCACTGGTTTTCAGTGAGGCACCTACGCAGCCCCTGGCTACTGCAGAATTGGAACCCCAGACCGCTTCAGATTCTCTGGCGGAGAGTTCTAGGCCGACGCAGCCATTTTCTTTAGGCCCTACCGACGACATTGCAGAAGGAGAAGCTGGTGCTGCAGAAACACCTTCAGTTTTTGAAGGTGTCTTCAGACCAACGACGCTCGCCATAAAACCGTATCCTAAGCTTAAGACTCCGCTAAAACCAAAAAAGACTGCACTTCAGTCTCCAGTTCAAGGCCCCATGCCTAAGAAACGGATGCTTAAAATGGCAGAAGATTTGATCTCTTTAATCAGGGGTTCCCAACCCCCACCCGACAAAAGGCCTAGACATGAGGAAGATTATGCCTCCTCTGATCAAGTGTCTATTTCCTCAGGCTCCTCTGAGGAACAAGATTACTCCTTTCCCCCTTATGAAGATTCTGATGCTGAGGATTCCATTCCCTCAGCTTCTCCCCCTGAAGACTATTCCTTTGGGGAAACCTTACATACCATGAGGGAACATTTCCACTGGGAAGGTCAGGACTACTGCGACTCAAAGAAAAGGCTCGGAGAGTTTCTTTTACTCCCCCAGTACAGACCACTTGCTATCCCCTCAGTTTTAGACATTGTGGATGATGTTTACTTAGAATCTAGTCTAAATCCAGATTCTCTGCCTCCTGCTCCAGCCAAACCAGATAGATGATATAGAGTGCCTGACTCACACAAATTCCTTTACAAAAGCCCTGTTGCTGACCCAGAGACTATCTCCCAGGGTCCCAAAGGGGCTAAGGCTTCTATGGCTAAAAATCCGGTACCCTCTGAAAGGGACTCCAGAGCACTAGATAGGTGGGGGAAGAAGGTTTACACCTCAGCAACTCTAGCTATGAGAGCATTAAATTGTCAATTTCACATGCTTAAATACCAGCAATTCCTAATGTCTCAAATAAAACAAAAGATGAGCACACACTCTCAACGGTCTGAATTGAAGGAAATGCAGGATCTGTTGCATGCAGCTGAACAGGTGGGCAAACATACTTTACAATGTGGATTTGATTCCTTGGAAGCTTCCTGTAGAGCAGCTGTTACTGGGTCTGTTATACGTAGGCATGCTTGGTTAAAGGAACAAACTCTGCCTGATCATGTTAAAGCAAAGTTACTAGATGCTCCCTTACAGCAGGATGTCCTATTTGGGGTTAAAGCAGAAGAGGTCTTAAAGAAAATGGAGGATAAGGCAAAATCTATGCAGACAGTCTAAAAGATTTCTTACAGGTTCAGTCCCCACGCTTCAGCAGAAATTGGCCAACAAAAAATTGGCCCTTTCCAGCTACTGACAGACCACAGAGGGGTAAATACAGACGCCCAAGAGGTAGAGGACAAGCATAAACCCATTACAAACCTCGACAATGGGGCACTGCAACACAGAAGGGAGGAGAAGACGGGTCCCAAACTACTAGAAAGCAAACACAATGACTTAAACCTCAAATTGCCAAGCAAAACTCTCTTGGCAGCTCCCTTGGGAGGAAAATTAGCACTTTTTTACAGACAACTGGCGCATCGTCACAAAGGACAAATGGGTCCTCGACATTATTTCACAAGGATACAGATTCCATTTCCACACCTTGCCAACCATAAGAGGAATGCCAAACCTGTCACAAAATCAATGGGCAGAGGCATAAAAACAAATTACAGCTATCATGGACATGAGAGCCATTCAACTGGTACCTACACGGGAGCAAGGCCAAGGATTTTACTCGAGGCTTTTTCTAGTCCCCAGAAAGGACAATGCTTGGAGACTCATTCTGGACCTTTCAATTTTAAACACCTTCTTACAAATACCCAAATTCAAGATGCTAACACTACAGCAGCTTCTTCCCATGTTGGGCAAAAGCATGGCTAGTAGCGTTGGACCTCAAGGAGGCATACCTGCATGTCCCGATCAGACAAAATTGCAGAAGATACCTCCATTTCATTGCAGGTTCAACCCATTACCAATTCTCTGCACTGCCCTTTGGCTTATCCACTGCGCCCAGGGTCTTCACAAAATGCCTGGCACCAGTAATTGCATACTGCAGACAAAGAGGAATTCAAATATACCCATACCTGGACGACTGCCTCATCCAAGCAGAAAGCAAGGACATTCTCTTACAACATCTGGCTTTTGTAAAACACCTTCTAAGTTGCCTAGGGTACACAGTAAACGAAAAGAAATCAAAACTAGTACCCTCACAAAATATGACATTCCTGGGTGCCAGCTTGAATACAACGGCCCAGATGGCTTATCTGACACCAGACAAACAACTACAACTGACTCAATACTTCAAAACAATGGCAACAAAGACCCAACTCCCTGCAAGAAAAATTCTGCAGGCCTTGGGCTTCATGGCATCTTGCATACTACTAATATCATTTGCAAAACTGCATATGAGGAAATTGCAGTGGTACCTAAAAAGCGTATGGACTCAACACAGCCACAGCTTGGACACAATATCTCTCATTCCCTGCCTTCAACAAGAGTTTCTATGGTGGTCACAGGCATGTCATCTCAACAAGGGTCAGCCTTTCACCTTGCCCCCAGCCAGGCAAACTATGACAACAGATGCATCAGACTATGCCTGGGGGGCACACATGGCAGGACAGTGCGTTCAGGGCATATGGACTGCAGATCAAAGGAATCTGCACATCAATCAAAAAGAAATGCTAGCTGTACAGAATGCCCTGACAGCCTTCAAGGACCTCTTACATCCAGAACAGCTTACAATAAGGACGGACAACACCACAGTAATGTGGTACATAAACAAACAAGGGGGTACACACTCCTACCCTCTATGCAGGCAAGCAATGACCTTGTGGAACACAGCACTGGCTTACCAAGTTCAGCTACAAGCTCAATTCCTGCCAGGAAAAAAGAACACATTGGCAGACGACCTAAGCAGAAACATCATGGATCCCCACGAGTGGAAACTGGATCCACAAGTATTTGCAATGATAACTCAAAAATGGGGCCACCCAGACATAGACCTGTTTGCCAGCCCCCAAAACTATCAGCTAACGAAATTTTGTACAAGGACATTTCACCATCAAGCTTGGAAAGTGGGCACACTCTCATTCAGTTGGAAAAACCTGACCGTATATGCCTTACCTCCATTGCCCCTTCTCACAAAGGTGCTGCTGAAAGTCAGGATGGAGAGACCCAGAATGATACTCATAGCCCCAGACTGGCCATGCCAGCACTGGTACCCACTATTAAGGAATATGACCCAGGGCCCACCTTGGATTTTATCACAAATTACTCATTTGCTCACACAGCAAGACAGTCAGATTCTACACAGCCAGCTCAAAACCTTAAATTTGGCTGCATGGCAAATCACCTAAGTAACCGGCCAGCTCCTCTTCCTCAAGCTGTTATGGATGTTATTCTGGAAGCCAGGAGGCACAGCACCAGGAAGGCCTACTCGGACAAATGGAAAAGGTTTTGCGCCTGGAACGAAGCTAAAGGCCAAAATACCTTTCAGCCACACATACCTCAGATTCTACAGTATTTAACTGAGATGTTGCACAAAGGACTTTCTTTTTCATCTATTAAAATCCACATCTCAGCTATTTCAGCCCACTACAACACAGATCCTCCCTTATTTTCACATCCGCTTCTAAGGCAGTTTCTCAGAGGGGCCAAAAACATTAGGGCCCCCAGGAGAGCACCTACACCAACCTGGGATCTCAATTTTGTTCTGGAAAAACTTACGCTACCTCCTTTTGAACCAGCTTTCTCAGCGGACTTAAAGTTTATATCATGGAAGACTGCCCTGCTGCTAGCAATAACTTCAGCCAGAAGTCTCGGAGCTTCAGGCACTAATGGCAGTAGAGCCTTTCCTCATTTTTCATCAAGACAGAGTTTCTCTACGAACTAACCCCTCCTTTATGCCTAAGGTGGTATCCAGTGTGGCTCTAAATCAAACCATCCATTTACCCACCTTCTTTCCAAATCCACAGAACAAAGGAGAAAGACTCCTGCACTCCTTGGACATTCACAGGCAACTACGTTACTACTTGGATAAAACTAGGGTTTTCAGAAAATGTGACCAGCTCTTTGTATCCTATGCTGCAGCTTCACAAGGAAAGGCTATATCAAAACAGACCATTTCCAAATGGATAAGACATTGCATTCGTTTTTACTACACCCACCATGGAAAACCAGTTCCTGCTAGCATAAGGCCCCACTCTACCAGGGCAGCAGCTACATCTACAGCCTTCCTCAGGGGGGTGCCAACCAAGGATATTTTGGAAGCTGCAACTTGGAGTTCAGTACACACCTTCACCAAACACGATCACTTACCACTTTACTCTAAGACTAGAGATGGCTTCGCCACTGCAGTTCTGCAGGGCCTTCTAGCCTCCTCTAACCCTGTTTGACTCCACCTCCCATCCTTAGCTTTGGGATTCTACCCAAGTGTGATGACTGCAGCAGGGTAATGTGATGAACATAGTACAGTTTTGTACCTACCATAAATGTAGATGTTCGAGTGTATACCCTGCTGCAGTCCAGGTTACCCTCCCTCCATCCACTCTGACCTAACTAACTAAAACCTTTCAATGCCTTAAAATCTGATACTACCTTTGTGGTGTATTTGCTTATAGCTGGAGGGATTTTTTGTTTGTGCTAAACTTATCTACTGACCACCATTTTGGGGGGGCACCTGACATCTGGGGCAAGAAAAACTGAAGAAAATGGTGTCTGATGCCTCCTATATACCCATGGCGCACTGATGTCGGGGAAGAAGCGACAGCAAACGATGCCGGACCAAGACTTTGGAATTCAGGCTGACTGCGGGACCGCCTGATGACAGGATAACCCAAGTGTGATGACTGCAGTAGGGTATACACTCGAACATGTACATTTATGGTAGGTACAAAGCTGTACTTTTGGGACCATAGGTATTGCATGTCTAGGCTTGTAAAGGCCCTAGGGTTATTAGCCTAGTAACCTCCTAT
Source organism: Protopterus annectens (assembly GCF_019279795.1). Taxonomy (NCBI): domain Eukaryota; kingdom Metazoa; phylum Chordata; order Ceratodontiformes; family Protopteridae; genus Protopterus; species Protopterus annectens. The sequence continues at coordinate 600,369,004 of NC_056739.1, read as the reverse complement.
GATTATAATGTATGCCCTGTTTGATTTGGGAGGTAAGAAGTATTAAGGTCTTGACAAGGGTGATGAGAGCTTTTAAGTTTGTCTGCTTAAATATGTGTATAGCTAGGCATTTTTTGGTCAGCATGATCTGTATTATTCCTATGTTTATGTTCAGAAAGTAAACAGAAGATTGAATATACAGCAGTTGTATGCAAGTGAAAAAAAAGGTGGAGTTGCATTAACTTCCATTCTGAAGTAGTTGACTTCATTCATTCTGCACATATGGGTATACGGATCCGATTCGGATCCGAGCCAGCAAAACTTTTCAAGCATCAGCTCCAAGCTCCTCCCTTACCTATATTACATCACTTCCTCCTATCTAGCCCCAGATCTCGTTTGCCGCTCAGCATCGTGGTCTCTGAGCTCTAAGCAAGGTGGTAAGGTTTTTTGGTCTTTTTTGTGATAGTTGAGTGTGAATACCTTTCCCTTTTTTTCCTCCCTTCGCGTTTGATCATCGTGTTAGTTGTAAAAAAAAAAAAAAAAAAGTTGTAAGTGTTTTTGTTTGTGATACTGGTTTCCCACCTAGGCCCAATCTCTGTTTAAGTGTGTGTGTGAGTGGGCCTTTAGGGCTTTTACTGTCTCTAATATGGCTGAACAGCCTAAGGTTCTTTTTAAGAAGTGCACAGTGTGGTTACAAGCTCTCACCAACCGATGGCCACACTCTGTGTGTTCTATGTTTAGGGGTCACCCATCTGTCTGCATCCTGCGACATTTGTTCAGGCTTTAACCCTAGGGCTTTGAAGGATCGCCGGGCTAAGCTTGTGGCCAAGGGTCTGCTACCAGCTTCTGCCCTAGAGTCTGCCTCTGTTTCCTCCCCAGCCAGTGACACTGTGCAGGCAGGGACTCCACCTCCCGCCAGGCCTGCTTCATCGGAGTCGTCCCAGAGAGGTAGGGACAGAAGGGATAAGGAGAAGCGCCACAAGGAGAGGGACAGGCCCAGAAAAAGATCACTGGACAGGGAGTCTTTCTCTAACCCCTCTTCAAAGGCACCCAGGTCTTGTTCTCCTCGGCTCCGCTCTCCCCGTTTCTCACCGTAGCCAAGGCACTCCCCTCAGATCCGGCCCAGACCCGTGTTGGTCGCTTCCTCCAAGATGACTCTGAGTGTCTCTGACCTGGATATGGACAGGCTGATGAGGGGGTTCATCCAAAACCAGATTCATATGGGGGTCTTACCAGGGCCCTCTCCTATTGGAGAGGGTCCTCCTTCAACTAAGTTCCACCCTATTGCTCCTTCCCCGATCCGACCTGACGCTTCGGGGTTCTCAGGTCCGAGACCTTTCGGAGCTGTTGGATCGGCACCAGTGGTTCTCCTTTCCTCGACGCCGGCCGTTACCTTGAGTTCCTCGGATCCAGGAGACTGTCGGAGCCATGGTCGGGGAGTCGGACCCGAGGGTCGAGATCTCGCTCTTTCGGATCCCATCCTCTGTGCCCGGACTACCCCTTCGTTGGCTCCGATCCCTGCATCGGTGCTGGGGAGAGCCTCTTCCTTACGTTCCACAAAGGTGTGCTTTCCATCGGCATTTGGGGCAGTGGAAAGGGTTCTCTCCCAGGGGTTGAGACCACAGCTCACCTACTCGGATCCTACCCAGACCCCTCTGATTTTGGATTCTGCTCCCATTACCCTGTCTCAGGGACAGCTCGTGCCAAAGCAGCCCCACGTTGTTTCCCTCAGGGAACCCCCGGAGGCTTACGAATCCTCTCCAGAGAGTCCTACTGGAGAGGAACCTCATAAGCGCAAGTGTAAGAGGAGGCACTTGGACTCCCATGAGTCCATTACCACTGATATGGACTTGGATGAAGGAGAGGGTTCCCCCAGATCACCTACTGAGGACGTCTAGTTTGGAGACATTATGGAGATCCTCCACCAAAGAGGAGGTTGGTCAGCCCCCAAACTCTCTGCGGATGAGTCCGTGTTCCTGGAGGCCTTTGGCGTGGGCCCATCTACTTCCTGGGTCTCCTCTCCAGCGGACCCTTTGGTGGACCTCATCACCACTAGGGCATGGAAGAATTCTGACACAGTAGAGCCTATACACAAAAGGCCAGACAAAATTCTTTCCCCGCCATCAGACAGGCAGGCATGGTCCAACGGAGCCCTGGTAGAAGCTTTGGTGGTTGCAGCCGCCATGAAGAAGGAACTGGCACAGGAGAATTCCTCGGTTCATCCACTAGACAAAGAGTCTAGGTCGATGGATCATGTCGGGAAGTGCATGTACTCGTCAGTGAAATTTTCTATTCGTGCGCTGAAATACTTGGCACATGCTATATGACTGCGGCGAGATCTTGTATCGGAACTAACTGAGTCGCCTCTGGAGTCTCTGTCGCAACAGGACAAGCAGTCTTTCACTGCGAAGATGACTACACTGAAATCGGTGACAAATACCTCTATGCATCTCCTCTCTCATGCTACGGAGGGAGCCGCTAGAACTGCTGGTACAGGCGTTGCCTTGAGGCATCACGCCTGGATCAGTCTGTGTCAATTTGCGGACCCCTTTAAGGCATCTTTCATCAACGCCCCTTTCGATGGATCATCCCTCTTTGGGAAGACTGTACATGACACACTAACCCAGAGTGAGAAGGACGGAAAGACTTGGTCAGCCGTCGGAATCCGCTTCTCTAACCCCCAGAGGTCCTGTTCCAGGAACCAAAAGGGACAAAAGAAGACGTGGTTCCGGAAATCACAGTCCTTTCGTGACACTCAGGAATATTCGTCCCCCAGAGGCAGAGGGGGACAAGACCAATGTCGTCCCAGAGGCAGAGGGGGTCCCAGAAACTTAGGGTCTAGGGAACCCTTTTCCGACAGACCCACACAGCAACCCTGAGGGGTTGCCCGGCTGCTCTACTCTGGAGGCAGTCGGGGGAAGATTTTCCTTACATCCAGCGGCATGGGAGTCCATTACTGCAGACCGCTGGGTAGTTATTCTGTCCCCTTCATTTCATGTCCCATAACCCCAGCACGCCTTCCAGATGTTTCACCCGCTCACAGGGAGGTTGCAGCCTTAGATGTTTCAAAGCTGCTACAAAACAGAGCCATCGAGCTGGTCCCCCCAGATCAGTCTGAATCCGGCATCTACTCCAGGTTCTTTTAGTGCCAAAAGACGGGGGACCTCAGGCCCAATCTGGACCTGTCTATCTTCAGTCCGTCGGTAGAGAAACAAAAATTCCAGATGGTCACTCTACAGTCCATTCTACTGTTTCTGAGAGAATGCGAATGGATGTGCTCGTTAGACATCCAGGACGCTTACCATCACATCAAGGTCAACAGGAGCTCCAGGAGGTTTCTACGCTTTCGGCTAGGGGCCAGTCACTTTCAATTCAGAGCCCTACCCTTTGGTCTCACCACAGCCCCCAGGGTGTTCACCAAGGTTATGGCGGTCATAGCACCTCACCTGAGACTTCAGGGCATTCAGGTATTCCCCTACCTAGACGACTGGCTCTTCGCTGCATCCACCAAACTTCTCTTGTGTCAGGCCCTACACTACTTCCTCGGTCTGGCTCACAAGTTAGGTATCACGATCAATATCAACAAGTCCCACCTGGCTCCAGTTCAGATCATAGACTTCATCGGGGCACGGTTGGATTCGATTCAGCCAAAGATTTTTCTCACCCTGGAAAGGATAGAAAATCTCAGACTCCATGTATCGGCCATCTTGGATCACTCAGTAGTCACAGCAGCCGATGTTCTCAGGGCCTTTGGTTCGATGGCAGCCGCAGTCTCTATCCTCCCTCTTGCACGTCTTCACATGAGTCCTTCAGTGGACTCTAGTGGTTCAATGGTCCTGGCTAGACCTTCCGATGAATTTCCGCATCAATCGACATGCAGAATGTCACTCCAGTGGTGGCTTCAGTCAACGGACATTTTCGCGGAGCGCAGCTTTCTAGCCCCTCCAGCTCAATCCACGGTGACCACGGATGCTTCCCAGCTTGGGTGGGGGGCACTTCCTGGGAAGAACGGTCCAGGGCACGTGGTCCCCTCCAGAGACCAAGTTATACATCCGTGTCCTGGAGAATGAGGGCAGTGCTTTTAGCGTTGAGAGCCTTCCACCCTGTCCTACCTCCGGATACGGTAGCCATTCAATCAGACAAACATATCTGTAGTCTGGTATATAAACAAACAGGGAGGGACCCAATCCTACCCCCTTTGTTGCGAGGCCATGAGGGTTAGGGAGTGGGCCATATCCACCAGCCGGTTTCTCATAGCAACGCACATCCTGGGATGCTCCAACATTTTAGCGGACAGTCTCAGCAGGGCAATCCTTCTGCCATACCGAGTGATCTCTAAAACCATCAGTGGCGGAGAAGATCTTCTGTGTTTGGGGTCAACCTTGCTGTGATCTCTTCGCATCTCCTTCCAACGTGAAGTGCGGCAACTTCTTCGCTCTGATCCCCCCTCCGGGGGACGTCCCCAGCGACACTCTAGTCAATGCTTGGCCTCTCGGGCTACTGTATGCTTATCCCCAGTTACCTCTTATTCCGTAGTTCCTTCAGAGAGCTTGCCGGCTGCATTGCAAAGTCATTCTCATAGCTCCGTTCTGGCCACGTCAATTGTGGTTTCCCTTCCTATGGTCTCACCTGTTGGCTTCTCCATGGACTCTAGACCCATGCCCAGATCTGATTTCTCACCCATCGGGCTTGCCCCTGCCCAACCTGGACAGTCTCAAGCTGACAGCATGGCTGCTCCAGTTCCCATGATCATCAGGACTCCCGGACTTTCGTCCCCTGTTAAGAATATTCTAGTAGCTTCTCTTAAAGCCTCCACTAAAACTCTACAATAGCAAGTGGAGACGTTTTTGCGTTTGGCCTCTCAGCGCAATCTGAATCCGTTTACAGCCCCCGTTCTGGTCATACTGGATTTTCTGGCCGATCTTTTTCGATCAGGTGCAAGTGCTTCTACCATCAATGTTCATCTGGCTGCCATCTCTAATTTTCATGTGGGTGAAAATAAGGTTGCTCTGGCTTCTGCCAAATTGTGTAAAGCTTTCCTGAAGGGCACTTTTTTTATTGCGACCACCAGTGAAAGAAACTGTGCCCCCCTTGGGATCTGACTTTTAGTCCTTTAGGCTTTGACCTCTTCCCCCCCTTCGAGCCAGCCGGTTCAGTTCCGATGAAGTTTTTGTTGTGGAAGACAGCCTTCTTGGTCGCCATCACGTCAGCCAAGAGAGATTCAGAGTTGCAGGCCTTATTCTCCTTGCCCCACCTATTTGGTTTTCCGCAAGGATAGGGTTTTGCTGCATACGAACCCTTCCTTTCTTCCCAAGGTGTCCTCAGCAGCCAATATTAATCAGACTATAAATTTGCCAGTCTCCTTCCCAAATTTCCAAAATAGAGGTGAACGTAAGCTTCATTTATTGGATGTCCATAGACAGCTTTGTTTTTACTTCCATAGGACTAAACCCTTCCGGAAGTCAGATCAGTTGTTTGTCTCTTTTTTTCAAAACCATTTTTGGGCAAAGCGGTTTCGAAAGTGTCCTTAGCAAGGTGGATCACTCTTTTTGTATTGCACAGGTTTATAAGGACAAAGGTTTATCTCCTCCTGGTGTATTGAAGGCTCATTCCACTAGAGCAATGGCCACTTCTGCAGCTTTCTGGTCAAGAGTTCCGTTAGACGATATCTGTGCGGCAGCGATCTCTCATTATAAATTGGATCTTATTTCTAGAGGGAGAGCATCCTTTGGCTCTGCGGTGCTCAGAAATATCCTTCCATAAGGGCCTCCCAGGAATACTAGTAGCTGGGTACTCTGTCCCACATGTGCAGAATGAATGAAGTCAACTACTTCAGATAAAGAAGTTATGTTCTTACCATAATGTTCCATCTGAGTTGTAGACTTCATTCTTCTGCACCTTTCTTCCCTCCTGCACCTTCCTTCCCTCCATCCCCCTCATTCTTCAGGTTTTTTCTGTTTAGGATTGTGGTTATGTTGCCACTTAGTGTCAGCAAACTCGATCTGGGGCTAGATAGGAGGAAGTGATGTAATATAGGTAAGGGAAGAGCTTGGAGCTCGGAGCTGATGCTTGAAAAGTTTTGCCGGCTCAGATCCGAATCGGATCCGTATACCCATATGTGCAGAAGAATGAAGTCTACTACTCAGATGGAACGTTAAGAACATAACTTCTTTTTTTTTCTGTATAAATTAGCACACTGATGATTGTAAGCCCAAATATGTAGTATTTTGTGGGATTTGTCTTGCATTTTATGTAGGGAGAGCTATTAGGGGGGCATTTGAGAGTGGTAGAGAAAAAATGTATTTACTAATGCGCAGGCTAAACATGCAGCCTTGAGTCATTCTAACCAAATAAGTTTTTTTAAATAAATTTTCTATAATTGATCAGGTTAAAAAATTATGATTCCAGGTGGGCTGAGAATTAGTTAGATTGGAAAGAATATTGTTGGCATATCAGGCTTAATGCCTGTGTGTATCCAGGGATTAATGAGAATTTTAAGGTTGTTTTAAGAAAGAAGGGGATAAACCACTAAAACTAGTAAGTCATGTGACTTTTAATTTAGGTATTTATTGACTGGTTAATTGGACATGCAACTTGTTCTGATGAAGTTCATGTTTGAATGAAAGTGCTTACCGGTTGAGTATGTTGTTTCAATAAAGTGTATTATTTTATTGTGAAGCCATTTTCTTTTTAGCCGTTTTTATTGTATTTCTTTAAATATTGTCTGCCCTTGTATGTTAGCTGACTGATGGCATTTTTATTTTGTGGCATTTATTTCATTCTAATCTTGAGAAACGTACAGTATTTCTTTGTACAAGTTTTTGCAGCTGTGGAATGCAAACATAATTCCGGAGATGATAATTGCTGGTTTAAGGACATTTTGCTAGAAGCACAGTTAAAAAAAAAAGAGCATCTTTGCCAATTCCAGTCATTTACTTTTGGGTGAGCATCTCTCTTTTTTTGCTCTTTGTGGACCTTACTTTCTACCTCAAGTCTGAGACTCTTCATTGAAGGCTTTCTACTACAAAACATGAGTCATTAACTGAAGTCACAACAGTTTGTCAGGTCATAGAATGTTTCACTTTTTGCAAGCTCTGCTGAGAAGAAAGAAACCCATGCGTCCATCATCTTCACGTTCTTTCGAGGTCACAACTTTGGCAAAAATGTATTTGTCATTTGATAAGTGAATGAGTGAATGATAGGAGAGGTCTTCTTCAGACACAACCCAGATACAAAGCAGCAAGAAGGTTATAAATAGTAAACACCATAACCTGATAGTAAATAAGTGACACTGACAATATCAACAGCAACAACAAAAAAATAAGTGAAGCTGACAATAGCAACAACAAAAAGTTTAATTAATCAGTTATTCTAACGGGTTCATCGACATACAGTCTTAGCAAATTGTGTGAGCATTTAGTAATAAGAATTTAAATCATAAAGTAGGAGTTACTTCAGCTGTTTTAGTATGCCACTAATTTAACTAGCTACCGTGAGCGGTTTACCTGCTAAATAGTTTCTATAGTAGTGGCCCGCCCATTGTAGGGATTCAGAGACATGGTGTAGTAGTGATGTACTTTTAGCTCACTGTTCATTTATCAGCTAGTGTGAGCTGTTTACCTGTTGGAGTGTACACTGTCATTGCAGTATTAATAGACCACGTAGCCATAAAAGTAGATATGCAGATGTAGATGTAGTAGCCAAATAAACCATGCAATTCGGTTCTCTGATGCTTAAGACTTAACTTTTTGTCAAACCTGTGATTAGGGTTCCCACCTGTCCCACTTCGCTAGGGACAGTCCCTCTCTGGGCAGTTATGTCCTGCAAAAAAATTGTAAAAATGGCAAATGTCCTGAGATTTTAGTTCAAAATTATTTCCTATATTTTATGTAATAGTTGCATAAAACAGTTATTCTATAGCTGAAACACCTAAATGTTATAAGAAACAGAATAAGCAACTAAAATGCTTAAAGAATAAGCTTTTATTTAGGCAAAAAAGTGAAGTTCTGTCTTTTATACTGGCCATCAGTATGTTTCGGCCTGCAAAATCTGACGTTTGTATCACAAATGTCCCACTTTGGGCATTTGAAAAGGTGGCAACCCTACCTGTGATATGAGGAAGAAGGACTGTGCAAAGTAAGCTGATTAGGGGACACTGCAAAATTACAACCATAATTTTTCTGAAGTTTTCCTTTTACTCTGCAACCAAATTTTATAGTTTTTAAATATTTATAACATTAAATAAGGATCATCATATTAAGTGGTCTTTCAAGTGATTTTATTACAAGCCCAATTTCATCATACTTGAGTATGCGCAAATAGTTCTTGATTACATGAGCCTCGAGTAAAAACAGACATTTTCATTTCTTAATAACTAACAAAGTTGTGCAGTACATGTAAAAAACTCTAGAAGAGCTGTATCTCTGTTCCCCTTAATGAGACTGCAATCACATTTAATTCAGCATGGCAGAAGACTTCCCTGATGTAAAAACTTAATTCTAAATTTTAATTGAAATATATGAGAAGTGTAGATGTCTCGACTGCTTAATATGTTGAATATGTGTAAAAGACTTGAATTAATCGAGTATAAATAGTTGAAATGACCTAACATCATGCTCATAAAATATGCAGAGGTGCCTATAAACATCTTTATTTGTGATTATTTTCATGAGGGTTATAGCTTTATCTCAGTTCTGTGACAGTCTGCAGTTTTGTATTCAGTTGTGTTTAAATGTTACTGCCAGATGCATTGTCAGATGACCAACAGTTCACAGTTTTATTTTAGTTCATTTTTTAGCAAGATAGATAACTAATTAGGTTTACATTGTAGTTTATTCAAGATGGAGTCCCTGAATGACTGCCTTAAAATGTACATCGTGCATTAGCTGTAATCTGTAGTCTGTTTATACTATGTAAAGATCAGTCCACAATGTATTTTAGAAAATTCAAACATGTACACATAACTGCGTATCTGTCTAATATCCTATTAATACAAGCTGCAACATATAAGTAACTATTAGTTTATTTAAGACTACAGTTTTCCCACAAGTTTTTCAAACTATTATGGGTCACATTTTGATGTCTACTGATCCCCGTTAACACACTGTTCTTGAATATGTCCCTCAAATTGATTGATTAGTGTTTTAGCAATATCCCAGTTAGAGTGTTCCTTTTTTATAAACTTTAAAGAGTTTGGGAGAATTACAGTCCTCTCACTATGTACACAGGTGCCTTGTCGCTCACCCTTACATCTGCAGTTTAACCTTCAACGTTATTAGTCTTTAGAATTTTCTCACATTTTTTTGCCTTTAGATTAACATTTTCATATTTTTGACTGCATTTTCTGTGGGTATTTTTTTTTTTCCTTTGTAGCTTTAAATCTGAAGTGTCTTGGATATAGGCCAGAGAAACAAATTAGTGTTAGAAGGTTTAATGCCCATGGAGAATGTAATCTCTGGTTGAACTGCCTTTCTCCCAAGAGTGTAAGGATTCTACAGGGATTCCAGAAGTACTGGTGTAGCCTTCTGTGGTGCAGGACATATCTGCAGTCTTGTGGTCATTCCTGGAGTGTAGAGATGCAAAAGGGAATTAGGCTGGTATAAATTGTGCAGAGTTACCTGGTTGTAAACAGAGTGGTGATTGTCAGGTATGGATTGAGAGAAACTTTGACAGCGTGCTTTCATTAGAAAAGCAGGTTGGAGGGGGAGCTGAAGGGGATTTTGTTGTGAGCACTTGAGAAAGAGGAGGCTGAAGGAGAAAGGTAGGGAAAGCAGACATGGATGCTTCATGTTGATTTGAGGGGGAGGTTGGTTCCAGGTACATGTTTTTGTAAAGCACTGGCACATTTGAAAGGTTTAGAGTGCTGTTCATAGGTAAATATTAGTAGTCTGTCTACAGACTATTACGTGCCTAGTGAATGACCAGTGATCTGTATTTGTTTGTGAGGTAAGCATGTTAACCATTATTCCACCAAAAATAACAAAACCGACTAAGGAACAATAACTGTGAGACAACACGCAGTCTCTTGCTATATGTACCGTATAAGTGAAACTGGACCCGGGCAAGAAAAAAGAAATTTATTACAAATACATGCGATTAAAAGAAACGGTTGAGCGCTTTCATCTGTAAATACAGACTTCCTCAGAACAACAATTCAAACATCATTGTGCAAATTTAAAAACTTTTTAGCGCCAAAAAATTCAATAGGCAGCCGAGTGGCTTATTTAAAGTGCCAGTACATATAAATTGCATAAACATTGCTAGAGTATAAAAATACATAGAAATACGTCTACAATGTTGTAACTATCTAGTTGATAATAAATATAAATATTTCATAGTCGCTTATAAAACCGGACCATAACATAATAATCAGTAAAATTATAAATCCAATAACTATCAATAATTAACATTTTAAAAGATCATTACTTAAAATTTATATGTATAATTAAAATGGTATCTTAAAATGGCTTAAAAATATTAAACGTTATTTATATAAGTTGCAATATTGGTCTAACTGAGATATATTCATTTATACCAGGAAATCTAGTTGCGTTTGTTTTTATTTGCCACACACATTCCCTCTTACTCAACTGGGCTTTATAATTACCACCCCTAGGTGAGATATATATATTTGATCAATTATAGTAAATTTAAATTTGTTTCTCACCATGCTTACTAACATGTCTGGATAAAGCATTATTCATATCCTTCACTTTGATCTTGTATAAGTGTTCATAGAAACGCTTCCTAAGCTGTCTCTCAGTTTTTCCAATGTAAAAAAACGTACATGACTCACACTTTGCTAAATAAATTATATTTTTACTATTACAATTTCCCTTTTTAAAAGCCACATAGGTCTTATTGATATCATCCAACCTGGAGCACTGCTTACAAGCCTCACATTTTTTAGTATAAAAATCACCTTCCACAATATGACGAGCTTGCGTATTTAATAATTTCTTGATATTCAAGCCCATTTTAAACACAAACCTCGGTTCTTTTCCTAATTTCCATAAATTCATCATCCATGATAAGATTATTCCAGCTCTTTTCTATCATATTTCTAACACCTGTCACAAATGGGGAGTATGTTAATACACATACCCTATTAAATTAATTATCTGTCTTGTTATTCCTATCAGCAATATTACACATCTTGTTACCCAGAACAGGTGCATATTTATTACCCCATTCCTTAATAACATATGCTGAAATATCATTTAATAAGGGCAACGGGTAACCTCTGTTAATAAACATAGTTTTTATATTATTTATTTCTCTAACCATGGTATTATAATCAGATGTCATTCTTGCCACCCGTATATATATTGTCCTTTATAGACTTTTTTTAAAATATGTCTAGGATGGCTACTGGAATAATCAAGATATCCGTTGGAGAAAGTTTCTTTTCTATATATTTCCGACTGGAATCCTGTATCATGATGTCTAACATAAGTGTCCAAATAAGCTATTCCTTCTAAACTGATGTTATGTGTAAACCTTAAAAAATTACTTGTGGTATTAAGATAATTTAAGAACTCATTAAGCTTTTAATCGCATGTATTTGTAATAAATTTCTTTTTTCTTGCCCGGTTCCAGTTTCACTTATACGGTACATATGTTAACCATTATGTCAACATCCCCCCAACCACTGTATAAGACACTGCTAGACCAAAAATGAAGGAAGAATTGCAGAGAGGCAGGAGAGTAGCATCTAGCTACAACACTCTGACAGACTTATGGACCTTGTGTCAACTTCCATCAGTGGCTCATATATGTATGTATGTGTGAATGTATGGAAATATGTTCACATGTGCAACCACAGTTCAACAAAGTGGATAAAAATGCCTTCTTGGCTAGGAATGTTTGAGTTTTTGAGTCTGAGGACATGTTTTCTGCACAAGCTTATTTGTGTTCCATTTTTTTCAGTTTCCTTTGTCATAATTGTATACAAAATGTTTTACTTGGCACTTGGCTTATTTCTTTGTGCTGTTGCGTTCCTTAAATAGAATTAAATGTTTAATCTTGCAACCCACATCACCTGTTAGTGACTTACAAGAAGGGTTATAAAGTCAAGGGTACAGTTATATGACTGATTTTGGAAGGAAGTATGGCTAAAAAAAGTAAATTGCATTGTCATTGCATGTGTACCAGGTAATTAAAAAATAATTTATTGAAAGTCTTTTGAGAGTGAATAATCGTGAAGTTTTATACAGCATAGTTATGGAGTTTGTCAGAAATAAAGACCGCTTTAACCAGGCTGACGGGGCCTCTGTTTTCATGGAATGGTTCCCGTATTTAAAATGCATTTTTCAGATGTTTGCATTTCCATATAGTGTAAGGATTGGTACCAGATTCTTAAGTCGTGTTTACAGAGGTGTACTGTGGGAGGAGAACACATTGCAGGGATGTGGATGCTGCTGTCACTCTACACAAGAGCACAGCCTGCTTGTGTGCTTTCCTGTTACACAGCTGCATTTTTTTCTGAGAGGGATAAGAAGTAACCTGCCTTTGGGCTTCAAGAAATGCCCCAAGTGCGGACAAAAGATGTCCATTACTGATGGACACACGGATTGTGTGTACTGTTTAGGTCCCTTACACCTGCAGGAAACTTGTTCCATATGCCACTTGTTTAGTTCTTGAGTATTACAGGAAAGGAAGAATAAACTGGTTATTAAGGGTTTAATTAAATCTTCCTTTTCAGGAATCTCTTTAGATCAGAGTAGGGCAGCTCATGCTTAACCGACTAAGTCTTCAAAAAAATCACCTGCTTCTGGATCTTTGGAACAGAGAAAATCTCCATATTCCAGTCAGTCCAGAGCTGATGAAACTTCAACTTCAGCTCCACTGGTGTCGGAGACTACAGTTGTTACTATTAGGAGCTGGTCCCTGGTACTGGAGCCGGTATCTCCTAGTCTAAATTCACCAATATTACAATCTGTGGCTTCATCAGTTCCGTTCTCAAGAAGCCTGTCAGACATGTATGTGGATCATGTGGTGCCGAAGCTTCTGCAGACACACCGGCATTTGCCAAGCTTTTATCTGGTCCGACCAAGCAAGCTTCATAACCGACCATCCCACCCCCAAACTCCTGTTCCTCCTTCGATCAGGCTTGAGGTTTCAGAGCCAGAGTGCTCAGAACTGATGATAGTGGAGCCGTCGGTGTCGATACCTGCTTCAGGACTTTGGTACCAACCTCTCTGACTACTTTGAGGCCGACCAAAGTGTCTGGGAGCTGATACTCACTGGTCGGGTCCGGGGAGGATAGTCAAACCGATCTTTCAGGTCTGATTTTGCCTGTCGGAGCTTCGACGTGGATGAGTTCAGTGCCTATCTGTGACTCGGAGCCTACCGTCTTGGTGCCGGTGGAATCAGGTGGATCGTCTGATCCAGGGGTTCCTTCGCATCGGAGCAGGGAAGCCTTCAATGCCATGAGTAGAGCATTGTCCCCAAGGACAACCATTTCATCAGGACCAACAGCCTCTCCCCCTAAAGCGCCAGTGTCTACTTCATCATCACAGATTCCATAAAAGCGTAGAGACCCAGAGCCTCAGGAAGCCCCACTGGGTGATCCTTGCTCTTCCGGGACCTCACCAGAAGCTCCCACTAAGGAGGTTCCTCGGAAGAGGCTATGCAGGAGGAAGCATTTGGATTCCCCTCAGGAATTAGTCACTTCAGGCACTGACTTTGATGATTCAGAAGGTTCCCCACAATCACCCTCAGAAGATATCTCCTTCACAGATATCTTAAAGATTCTCAAACAGAGGGGTGATTGACAGTCCACCAAACCTACTGATGATGAGTCAGTCTACCTGAAGGCTTTCGGGTCTCATCCCTCCGCCTCTTGGATGTCTCCGCCATTTGACGAACTCATGGACTTGGTTTGTTGAAACTATGTGCATGAATGATATTAGGACTCCGTGTAAAAATAACATTTACCCAAGGAGAGATTTAACCTAACAGGGGATGAAATTAACTTGTTGTCAGTATTTCCAATAAATTAATTGGAATCATAAAACCAGATAAAGGGGGTGGGTTGGTGGTGATGGAACAACAAAGATATGTGCATAGCATGTCTGATCATTTGTTTGGGGATGGATATGAACAATTATCCCTCAATGAACTGAATATAGCCTACAGGAAAATTTATGTCATTTTATATGACTTGTTATAAAATGACCAGATAATGAAAACAGAGTATGATTTCCTGTTACAGAATAGTCCTAGGATCCCAACGATATTTGGGATCCGAAAAATTCATAAAGACACCACCAACCCACCCCTTAAGCCTATAGTTGATGCTAAGGCATCACAAACATTGACCATTGCCAAGTTTCTTGACTTTCAATTAAAAAATTGTTTAAAGAAATTTCCACATATCCAAGATTCTTGGGACTGTTTAAGAAAAATCAGACAAGAATTATATAGTGATAAAATTATCCTAGTAACAGTTGATATGAAAGACCTATTCAATGTCATACCCCATCAAGAGGGTATATAATTATTTTATGACTTTCTTTGTAGGCACACCCAACATATGCATTCTAGAATTCTAACTTTTAGAACTTTGATGGAAATAGTTCTGGAAAATAATTATATAATATTTGAAGGACAACTATTTAGACATCCGGTGTTGCCATGGGGGCTGCATGCACCCCTCTGTTCGCTAACATTGTCCTTACACAATGGGAGTTATCTATGGATCTTCTTTAAGAAGGTTTCAAGTACTGTAAATTTTATGGGATATATCTAGATGACATCCTGAATTTTTGGGATGGGAATTCAGACCAGCTAAGTGAATTTCTACTTTTTCTTAACTCCAGTATGATTCACAATGGATACCAGTCTAGATAGTATTAACTATTTAGATATCCATATTAGTAAAGACAGAGTGAACAAAAACTTTATTTCGACCAGTTACAGGAAGCCAACATACTCTTTACACTTTTGAAAGTGGACATCCCTTGTACCAAAAAAGATCACTTGTCAAGGGACAAGGTGTGAGGTTAGCCAGAATGGCTAGTGAAATTTACATGTTTTGCAAAGAAAGGGAAGATGTTCTTCGTGTTTCACTGTTGTAGTCATGACACTTGGGTTGTCCTGCTTGCAGGTGGTCCTCAGTCGGCCCGAATACCGGAGTATTAGGATTTCTGCATCGGATGCTGTCGGTTCTTCCATGACGTCAGGTCGTCGGGCGTATAAAACAGGCAGTTGACGCCATTACATCAGTCTTTCTTGCCGAGGAGGAGCCTGAAGTAGAAGCAGTTCGCAAGTGCCAGTTGGCGCAACCTGAAATTTTCATTTTTGAGTTTGGAATCCTGAAGTCTTCTAAAGCTAAGTACCCCATTGGGGATCCTTTTTTCTTGCTCTAACTGATGTCAGAAAAAGTTAACAATTGTCTTGCCTGTGGAAAGCAAATACTGCGTTACCTGTTTAGGCCCAGACCACAACGTCCCTCGCTGTCGGTTTTGTGCCTCGTTTAGCGCCTGAACCATTTGGGCTATCTTTGTCACTAAATTCTTTTGCTCTCCTTCTCCGTATTCCGAAATGGCTTCGATAAGCCATCCAACTATTTATCTTCTGAAAGAATGTAAAGATAAAGACGGAGACGGACCGCATAGGTCCAAAACTGATGACAACGCTTCCGTTAAGCTAGTCACCAGTCCGCCGATATTCAGTGAGGTGCCTTTGCAGCCCCTGATGCTCGCTTCTACAGATTCGCAGGCCTCTGCTGAGACCCATTCGGAGTCTGGTATTCGGCAAGATGCTTCTTCGACTATGGAACCTCTGGATGTCTCTACCATGGATGGGTCCGTAGCCACCGTGCAGGCACCGGCTTTTGAGGGTGTTTTCTGACCTACCGATGTTTGAATTAAACCGACTTCGTTTTTTGCTAAGACTACCGAGTTTCTGAGGCCCAGAGTATGCACTACGCCTAGAAAACCGACAACCAAAGTGCATGTTCAAGTTCCCATGCCACAAAAACAAATGCTTAGAATGGTTGAAGACCTTATTACCCTAATTAGGGGAAGCCAGCCTCCCCTGCTAAGAGACGAAGAATTAATTTTTCATTCTAATTCTACAGACCAGGAGTCCGAGGACTCTGACCTTTCTGATTATCAGGACATGCCCTTACCAACCTATGAGGATTCAGATGCAGAGGAATCCATTCCCTCTGCTTCCCCTCCAGAGGATTTTTCTTTTGGTGAAACCTTGCATACTTTAACAGAACATTTCCACTGGGAATGCCAGGACTAACCTCAGTCCTAAAAGAGACTCGGATAATTTTTAGAGTTGCCTCAGCACAGGCCTCTAGCTATACCCCCTCTCCTGGATGTTGTAGATGATGTTTTTATGGAATCCAGTCTTACTCCAGATTCTTTACCCCCGGCCTCTAGGAAACTGGACAGATATTACAGAGTACCTGATTCCCACAACTTTTTCTTCAAGAATCCTACTGCAGATCCAGAGACCATTTCCCAGGGACCTAAAGGTATTAAGACTACTACAGCCAAAAATCCTACCCCTTCAGACAGGGATTCCAGAACTTTAGACAGATTGGGTAAGAAGGTATATACCTCTGCAACTCGTGCCATCAGGGCATTGAATTGTCAGTTTCACATGTCGAAGTATCAGCAGCATGTTATGGAACTAATTAAACAAAAAATGGTGTCCCTTCCAGATTGTGCAGAAAATAGATTTACAAGAGCTAATGCATTCTGCAAACCAAGTTAGTAAGCATACTTTACAGTGTGGCTTTGATGCCCTAGAAGCATCTTGCAGGGCTGCAGTCACTGGGTCTGTACTGAGAAGGCATGCTTGGCTGAAGGAAGAAACCTTGCCTGATCATGTCAAATCCAAATTACTAGACGCTCCTTTAAATCAGGACCGTTTTGTCTGGCACCAAAGCAGAAGTTCTTAAAAAGATGGAAGAAAAAGCTAAGTCTATGCAAACTGTTAAAAAGTGCAACCACCTAGATTCAGTAGGCATTGGCCTTCTAAAAACTGGTCCTTTCCAGCCCCTTCCAGGCCTTCTCAGACCAAACCCAGGGGAAACAGGCCACCCAGACTACATTCTCAGTGTATGCAGAGATCTAAACAATGGTGTGCCCTCACCTCAAAAACAGGGAGTGGTAAGCCGCCCCCTTATGGAAAAAGTTCACAATGACTTTTCAATTGTCCTTCCCATCCCTGCCCAATTACTTGTACCCCTAGGAGGAAAACTTGCCCTTCATTGCAAAAAACTGGATGTTCATCACCCAGGACAGATAAGTCCTAAACATTGTATCGCAGGGGTACAGATTCTACTTCCATACACTGCCAACCCCAAGCGCATTTCCAGACCTTCCTCAAACCAGTGGGCAGAGACTCAAAAGCAAGTACTCCCTGCTCCATATGAGAGCTATCCAACCTGTTCCAGTAGAACAAAGGGGGCAGGGTTTCTACTCCAGACTTTTTCTGGTGTCCAGAAAAGAGGGCTCTTGGTACCCAATGCTGGATCTATCAACTCTCAACACCTTTCTGGTGGTCCCAAAATTCAAGATGCTTACCTTGCAACAACTTCTCCCTATGCTAGCCAAGGATGCCTGGTTAGTCACTGTAGACTTAAAGAGAAGCTTATCTGCACATCCCCATAAGGGAGTCATGCAGAAAATATCTACGCTTCAGGGCAGGCTCTATACACTATATCAGTTCTCTGCACTTCCCTTTGGCTTATCTACTACGCCCAGAGTATTCACAAAGTGCCTGTCTCCAGCCATTGCATACTGCAGGCAGAGAAGTATCCACATTTTCCCATACTTGGACGACTGCCTGATTCAGGTGGACAGTCGGGAATTGCTATTTCAGCACCTGGCATTTGTAAAACGCCTTCCCACTTCATTGGGGTGCACCATCAACGAAAAGAAATCACAGCTGGTGCCCAGTCAAAAGATTGTATTCCTGGGAGCAAGCTTGGACACAACTTCCCAGATGGCATTTCTCACTTCAGAAAAACAGGTCTGTGACAAACTACTTCAAACAAGTGGCCACCAGAACCCAGCTATCTGCAAGAAAAATACTACAAGCCCTAGGGTTCATGGCCTTATGTATTCTGCTAATTCCACATGCAAGACTGCATATGAGGAAATTTCAGTGGTACTTGAAAAGGTGGAGGAGATCCTGGAGAGGTGGAGATATGCTCTAGAGAGAAGAGGAATGAAGGTCAGCAGGATTAAGACAGAATATATGTGTGTGAATGAGAGGGAGGATAGAGGAATGGTGAGGATGCAGGGAGTAGAGGTGGTGAAGGTGGATGAGTTTAAATATTTGGGATCAACAGTTCAGAGTAATGGTGAGTGTGGAAGAGAGGTGAAGAAGAGAGTGCAGGCAGGGTGGAGTGAGTGGATAAGAGTGTCAGGAGTGATTTGTGACAGACGAGTACCAGTAAGAGTGAAAGAGAAGGTCTACAAGAGGGTAGTGAGACCAGCTATGTTATATAGGTTGGAGGCAGTGGCACTGACAAAAAGGCAGGAGTCAGAGCTAGACGTGGCAGAGTTAAAGATGTTAAGATTTGCACTGGGTGTGACGAGGGTGGACAGGATTAGGATTAAGTATATTAGAGGGTCAGCCCAGGTTGGACGGTTTGGAGACAAAGCCAGAGAGGCAAGATTACGCTGGTTTGGACATGTGCTGAGGAGGGATGCAGAGCATATTGGGAAGAAGATGGTAAGGATGACGCTGTCAGGTAACAGGAAAAGAGGAAGGCCTAAGATAAGGTTTATGGATGTGGTGAGAGAGGGCAATGCAGGTGATTGGTGTGACGGAGCAAGATTAGAGTGCAGGAAGAAATGGAAACAGATGATCTGCTGTGGTGACCCCTAACAAGAGTAGCTGAAAGAAGAAGAAGACTTAAAAAGTCTTTGGTGCCAGCATTCTCAGGACCTAGAAACAGTCATTCCAGTCATACCTTGTCTAAGGGCAGAGTTCCATTGGTGGGAGGAAGCATGCAACCACAACAAGGGACTGCTTTTCACTCAACCCCTCGCCGCCCAAACCCTGACAACAGACTCGTCAGACTATGCATGGGGGGGGGGCTCACATGGCAGGCAAATGCAGTCAGGGTCACTGGAGCCCAGCCCAGATTCTCCTGCACATCAATCAAAAACAGATGCTAGCTGTACAGAATGTTCTGACGGCCTTCAAATACCTAATCCTTCCAGGACAACTGCTTATAAAAACAGACAACACCACAGTTATGTGTTACATAAACAAGCAGGGGGGAACCCATTTTTACCCATCCTGCAGGTTAGCCATGGCCCTGTGGAACATAGCCTTAAACAACCAAGTGCATCTACAAGCTCAATTCCTGCCAGGCAAACAAAATTCACTGGCAGACGACTTGAGCAGAAATCTTCTAGACCCACACGAGTGGAAACTGGAGTCCAACACCTTCTGATCCAGGGGTGGGGGACACCGGAGGTGGACCTATTTGCCTCCCCCGAGAACCACCATTTGAGCAAATTCTGCACCAGGAACCCTCAGAGCAGGGCCTGGAAGGCAGATGCCCTATCCTTTCAATGGGAAAACCTCTCAACTTATGCCTTCCCCCTCTGCCCCTTCTCTCAAAAGTACTACTCAAGATAAAACAGGACAGGCCAAGGGCAATTCTTATTGGCCACACCAGCACTGGTACCCACTCTTGTGCAGTCTGACAACAGTGCCACCCTGGCACCTTCACCAGACACCTACCCTGCTGTCTTAGCAGGAGGGACAGAATTTGCATCCACAGTTGCAATCCCTAAACCTTGCAGCCTGGCTTATCCCTTAAATACACCACCAGCAGCCCTCGGCAAACTTGTGCTGGACATCTTTCTTGAAGCCAGAAGGCCTAGTACTAGGAAATTCTATGCTGAAAAGTGGAAAAGATATTGCTCTTGGAATCGGTCTCAATGGAAGGACACAGTAGTGCCTTCCTTGCCTCTAATCCTGGACTACCTAGCAGAGGCCTGTCCTTCTCCTCCATTAAGATTCATGCCTCTGCCATCTCAGCTCATTGTAACACTGAGTCGTCTCTATTTTCTCACCCTCTCATCAAACAGTTCCTGAGAGGGGCTAACAACTTAAGGCTCCTAGGAGAGCACCCACCCCTGCCTGGGACCTTAATTTTGTACTGTAAAAGCTCACGCTTCCCCCTTTTGAACCTGCAGCTTCAGCAGAGTTAAAATTCCTCTCTTGGAAAACAGCCTTGTTTTAGCCATAACTTTAGCAAGAAGAGTGTCTGAGTTACAGGAACTAATGGCTGTGGAACCCTTCATTATTTTCCATGCTGACAGGGTTTCCCTCAGGACTAACCCATTCTTTGTCTAAGGTGGTGTCCAGTGTGGCTCTAAACCAATCCATCCATTTGCCAACCTTCTTCCCTACCCCTCAGAATAAAGGGAAAAGGATCCTGCACTCCTTGGATGTGTACAGACGGTTCAGGTTCTACCTTGACAGGACTAAACCTTTCAGAAAATCTGACCAGCTGCTAGTCAGCTTTGCTACAGGGGCAGAGGGTAAGGCCATTTCAAAGCAAACTATTTCCAAATGTATAGCACACTGCATCCATTTCTGCTAAAAGCACCATGGAAAACCTACCCCACAGGGGATCAGACCACATTCCACTAGGGCTACTTCCACCACTACAGCGTTTCTCAGGGACATTCTGGAAGCTGCAACTGGAGTTCTGTTCACATTTTCACCAAGCATTGCCACTTGCCTATCTTTTCTAAATCCAGAGCTGGATTTGTTACAGCAGTCTTGCAAGGCCTACTAGCCAGCCTTAACAGTTCTTGACTGCCTCCACCCTTCCTCAGCTTTGGAAATCAACTAGAGTGTGATGACTGCAACAGTGAAACATGAAGAACACAGTACAGTTGTGTACACTTACCATAAATGTAGATGTTCAAGTGTATTCACTGTTGCAGTCCTGGTTACCCTCCCTCCAGCCCCTGGCTTTCTCTTTTTTTTTTTTTTTCTTTTCTTTCTACCTCTCCTCTCTATGGCCATTCCTAATGGCATTGCTATTCACTTTTTACTGGTAGTGTTCCCCACCATATACTAGCTTCCTATTTGGGGGGCTCCTGACATTTGGGGCAAGAAAAAGTGATGTAATGGTGTCGGCTGCCTGTTTTATACCCCTGACGACTGGACGTCATGGAAGAAGCGACAGCATCCGATGCAGAAATCCTAAGACTCTGGTATTCAGGCCGACTGAGGGCTACCTGCAGGCAGGATAACTCAAGTGTAATGACTGCAACAGTGAATACACTTGGAACATCTACATTTATGGTAAGTGTACACAACTGTACTTTTTATTGGGTATGTTGTTGAGAAGAGGGTACCCTGAAGAATTTGTGAGGCCGATATTAGAAGTAACGAAGAAAAGAATAACAAGTCAATGTTAAGTTGTCTATCTCGCCTTCATTCTTGCTGGATGGGGGTTCGGAGCCGATCCTCTGCTCCGACTCGGCCAATACTAAAGCTCGAGAGCTACTTCCACCGGCTCGAGGCTCCCCATATCCCACAATGCTAGGCGGTAACTCCTCAGATCTTGTTTGCCGCTAAGCTGACGAGTTGCTCTTCCAACCGGCTCTTCAGGTCAGTTATTTAGATAGTCTTTTTTGCTAAATAGCCCCCTTTTAGTTACCTTCTATAGTTAGTTAGTTAGTTAGGTTAATTAAATAGTTTTACTCTCCCTACCAGTTTTATTCCCTTTTTCAAAAACTCTTTCTGGAGTTCCTCCCTTAGGCCTTTTGGCCCCTTCCCACCCCTCCTAGTAGTTGGAGTGACTGTGTGTTTTTTTTTTTTTTTAGGGAATTTTTTGGCTTAAATAATTAACCTTTTTTAATTTTAGTGTAATCTGTGTGTGTGTGTGAGTGGTTACACTATTGTTTTTTCTTAGAGATGTCTAAGGAATCTAAGGTCTCAGGCTTTAAGAAGTGTGACTCGTGCTGTCAGAAGATGTCTCTGACAGACGGTCACACTTCTTGTGTATACTGCCTAGGACCTTTACACCTGCAGGACTCTTGTGCTGTCTGTCATGGTTTCAGCCCCAGAGTCCTGCAGGAACGTAAAAATAAGCTAATTTTAAGAGGCTTATTGAAGCCTGAGGGTCCCCCGACACAGTCCATGTCGGGGAAACCTTCTAAGTCCTCCAGGCAGTCGGCTCCAGCGTCCGAGCCGTCCTCCGGAGGTTCTAAGACCGTTTTAACGGTTCAACCATCGGCTCCGGCCGGAGCCGATGATTCCAGACTTACTACACATACTGTGTCCTCTGCTCCGGCGGGAGCCGAGACAGACAAGTCTAAGTCGGCTCCGACACTTTTGTCGGAACCGACTACTAGGAAGAGGTCCAGGTCTCCTTCTATCGGCTCCGTTCATTCGGCTCCAGCCTCACCGCTCTTGTCTGAACGGAGCCATAGGTCACACTCCTCTAGGTTCTCTAGACTTTCGGACCACGATTTGCAGAGGGTGGTGAGTAGACTTCCGAAGTCCGAGGCACTGGCCCAGATGTTACACAGCCTGACTCAACAGTCAATGGCTGCCCCTGTTCCATTAGGTATTTCTCCTCCGACTCTATCGAGTTCGGAGCCGGTGCTGCTCGGAGCCGAGACTGTGGGAGCGTTGGAACCGATACCTTTCCTTTCGGCACCGTCGTCTGCTCCGATCTCCTCCTTGGAGGGATCGCGGCGCCGGACTTCCCTCGTCGGCTCCGAGGGGGCGAGTGGCATCAGACCCTTGTCCGACCCTGCTCTCCCTCTCGGTGCTTCGGCGCTGGTTAGTTCGGCTCTGACATCGGCTTCGGAGCCATCCTTGTCGGTGCCGGGGGAGGTTTTCAGCTCTTCGGAGCGGAGACCTCTGGCCCTGCCTGATGGGGGTGCCTTTGAGGTCATGCGGAGCGTGTTAGAACCTGGTTCTACCCCACAGTCTGCTCCAACAGCTCCTCCCTCTACAGTGCCTGCGGTGATTTCTTCTCACCCCCTTGCTTCGGACCGTAGAGAATCTGCTCCTCAAGTTTCCCCAGTGGGAATTTCCTCCTCTTCCGAGGCCTCCCCTGATCTGGCGGAGGAACCCCCTAGGAAGAGACAGTGCAAGAGGAAGCACATTGACTCCCCCGAGTCTGTCACCTCTGACACTGATTTGGAAGATTCTGAGGGTTCCCCCATTCCCCCTCTGAAGATGTCTCCTTTGCAGACATACTGGAAATCCTGAAGCAGAGGGGGAATTGGCCAGCCCTTAGCCCTTCAGAGGGCGAATCAGTGTACCTTGAGGTGTTTGGTTCTCGACCTTCCACTTCCTGGGTGTCCCCTCCCTTTGACCCACTAATGGAAGTGGTTGCGAGGAAGGCTTGGACGGCTCCTGACCCAGTGGAACCCACCCCTAGGAGGCCGGCCAAATTTATCACTGCCCCCAAAGACAAGGAGTTTTTGTCCAAAGGTGTCTCTGTGGATGCCATGGTGGTGGCTGCTGCCACCAAGAAGGAATTAGCGGATCCTTCGGTGCCTGTCCATCCTCCTAATAAGGAATCTAGGACCATGGACAGGTACGGTAAGTGGATGTTTTCATCAGCGACTTTTTCCATGCGTTCGCTGAATTACCTGTGTCATTTCACTCGTCTCCAGAGGGACTTGCTCAAGGAAATGAGTGAAGTGTTGAAGGACCCATCAGCTGCGGGGTTTCAAGATAGGATGAACTCCCAGCTGGCTACCCTTAATTCAGTGGTTAACTCCTCCATGCGCCTGATTTCGTACGCGGCTGATGGAGCGAGCAGAGCCGCAAGTACAGGGGTGGCTTTACGTCGCCATGCCTGGATGTGGCTATGTAGCTTTGCGGACCCTTTCAAGGTGTCTTTCACTAACTCCCCATTTGATGGATCATCCCTCTTTGGTCCACAAGTGAAGGATACTCTGACAAGGTGCGAGGTAGAAGGTAAGACTCTTTCTGCCATCGGAGTCCGTTTTTCTACCCCTTCTAGGCCTTGCCCCAAAGGTCAGAAGGGGGGGGAGATGTGGTTCCGCAAACAACCACATTGAGTCTTACCGGACGCACAGAGTCATTTTCCCCCTAGAGGCAGAGGGGGGAACAATAATAATAGACGCCATCCTAGAGGCAGAGGGGGCCCGCAGAATCAGTGTAGTCGAGAAACTTTCTCTGACAAACCCTTTCAGCACCCCTGAGGGGTTGCCCGACTGTCTACCTTCGGAGGCAGTCGGGAGAAGATTATCTCTGTACCCAAAAGCCTGGCTCACCCTTACTCAAGACAAGTGGGTACAGTCTATCATATCCGAAGGCTACAGAATCCCTTTTATTCGCTTTCCAAAACAGTCTGGAAAATCCCTTCCAGACGTTCCACCCAGTCAAAGTAAACAAGCAGCACTAGAAATTTCAAAGCTGCTAGCAAAAAGAGCCATTCAACCAGTTCCAGCAGACCAACAAGGATCCGGAATTTACTCCAAATTCTTTTTGGTTCCAAAAAAACAGGGGACTGGAGACCCATTTTGGATCTCAGCAACTTGAACAAGTTGGTCAAGAAAACGAAATTTCGGATGGTCACGCTGCAGTTCATCCTGCCCTTTCTGGGCCAGGACAACTGGATGTGCTCTATAGATCTCCAGGATGCGTACTATCACATCAAAGTGAACAGGCGATCCAGGAGATTTCTCCGCTTCAGGCTAGGGGCCAGTCATTTTCAGTTCAGAGCCCTGCCCTTTGGTCTCACTACAGCCCCCCCCCCCCCGAGTGTTCACCAAATGCATGGCAGTGGTCGCCGCTCATTTGAGGGGCCAGGGATTCCAGGTGTTTCCATACTTAGATGACTGGCTTCTGACTGCCACCACCAGGCATCTACTTCTTTTAGCCACAGACTACACTTTACGAACCTGTCAGACTCTAGGCATCTCTGTAAATTACGAAAAGTCTGTCTTGTCGCCTTGTCAGTCTATTATTTTTATAGGCGCAAGATTAGATACAGTCAGTCTGTCAGCCAGACTCGCAGAACAAAGAGTAGCAGACATTCACAAGCAGGTTTCCCTTCTCTTACGACAGAACAATGTCAAGGTCAGACTGGTTTTGAAAGTCCTAGGGATTATGGCGGCGGCTATTCTTCTCCTCCCCTTAGCTCGCTATTACATGAGGATTCTACAGTGGATGCTTTTCACTCAGTGGCCCTTTTAACTTCTACCAATGTCCCACTCTAACATGAGGATTCTACAGTGGATGCTTTTCACTCAGTGGCCCTTTCAACTTCTACCAATGTCCCACTCTATCAGCATAACTCAGTCATGCAGGAATCATCTTCTATGATGGGTTACCTCCCCCCAACTTCTTCTAGGCAGACCCTTCACCCCCCCACCCCGGCTGCAACTCTGACAATGGACGCCTCCCTGATAGGGTGGGGGGGGGCATTACCAGGGCAGGACAGTCCAGGGCACGTGGCAGCCGATCGAGTGCCACTTGCACATAAATGTTCTAGAGATGAGAGCAGTGCTTCTAGCGTTGCAAGCCCTTCAAGACTCTCTTCCCAAGGGAACTATAGCAATTCAGACGGACAATATGTCCGTAGTGTGGTACATCAACAAACAAGGCGGAACCAAATCTTACCCCTTATGTCGAGAAGCACTCGGACTGTGGCAATGGGCGATCTCTTCTCAGCGCTTCCTGATAGCAACGCACATTCCCGGCAAGTCCAATGTGATAGCAGACAGATTGAGCAGATCAATCCTCATGCCTCACGAGTGGTCTCTGAAGAAATCAGTATTGAAAGAAGTTTTTCGGACTTGGGGCCATCCTTGCTGCGATCTTTTTGCCACTCCCCGAAACAGCAAGTGTACCGAGTTCTTCACCCTCTTGCCCCTACCAGGTCATCCCGTCAGAGATGCTCTAGCTCACGATTGGCCTCCGGGGCTCCTATATGCCTTTCCCCCCTTCCCACTGATACCTCAGCTGATTCGGAAAGCCATTGCTCTGAAGGCATTAATGATCCTCATTGCCCCTTATTGGCCTCGACAAGTTTGGTTTCCCTTTCTTCATCATTACCTCTTGGTGCAACCATGGCATCTGGACCCAGTTCCAGATCTCTTGATCCATCAATCGGGTCAACTGCACCAATCTCTTCCCTCCTTGAACCTCACAGCGTGGTTCCTCCAATTCCAACCTTAGCCAGGCTTCCCTTAATATCTCACTCAGAGATATTCTGATAGCTTCTCATAAGTCTTCTACCCGGAAGATTTATAGCAGCAAATGGAAACATTTCTCTGTATGGGCAGTGTCCAAGAAAATAGACCCCTTTACTGCTCCTATTCATTTCATTCTTGATTTCCTAGCTGAACTTTTCCAAGCAGGTTCCTCTCCTTCTACTATCAGAGTTCAACTGGCGGCTATATCTAATTTTCATGTGGGAGTGTCAGAGTCTTCTGTCATGTCCCACAAACTCTGTAAAGCCTTTCTCAGGGTGTTTTTCTTCTTAAGCCCACTGTCAAGGATCCACCTCCTCCATGGGATCTGAACTTGGTTTTAGCATCTTTGATTCTACCCCCCTTTGAACCTGCAGCTTCATGTTCTATGAAGTTGCTGTCTTGGAAAACGCTTTTTCTAATAGCCATCACTTCGGCTAGAAGGGTTTCGGAACTTCATGCTCTATGCTGTTGTCCTCCGTATCTGATTTTTCACAAAGATAGAGTTTCCTTGCGTACCAATCCATCTTTTTTGCCTAAAGTGGCCTCTCAAACAAACCTGAATCAAAATATTGATCTTCCAGTTTTTTTCCCCAATTATAGCAACAGGTCAGAACAAAAATTGCACTCTTTAGATGTTCATCGCCAACTAAGGTATTATTTAGACAGGACTAAACAGTTCAGAAAAACAGACCAGCTGTTTGTGTCTTATGCGGAAGGCAAGATGGGTCTTCCAGTCTCTAAAGTGTCACTTTCGAGATGGCTTACTTCTACGATTACCTATATTTATGAGATCAGACACCAACAATTGTCCTCTAAGCCTAGATCTCACTCTACAAGGGCATTAGCCACTTCCATAGCCTTTCAGGATAGGCTTCCTATTGACTCTATTTGTTCAGCAGCAATTTGGGCCTCACCTCATACCTTCATTTCTCATTACAAGTTGGACATAGCCTCCAGAGACCGTGCCAACTTTGGTTCCACTGTCCTCAAGAGTCTGTTCCGATAAGCCGCCCGGGACAAGGTGCTAGGGACGCGGTCCCATCCAGCAAGAATGAAGGCGAGATAGACAACTTAACATTAAGAAGTTATGTACCTACCATAACGTTCCATGTTAGTTGTCTTCTTCTCGCCTTCTTTCTTGCGTCCCACCCTCCTTCCCCCTAGCCTGGACAGACCTAGAGGAGATAAATTGTGACCACTTTGATCTTTCTCCCACTGTTTTACCACCTCTATATACCTCTGTTAGGTTTAAGTCACCGTACATTCAGCCCTATAGAGGTGGATTACCCTTCTCCATATTATGGAGACCTTTTCTTGCTTGGCCTAGCTTTCAAACGAGATCTGAGGAGTTACCGCCTAGCATTGTGGGATATGGGGAGCCTTGAGCCAGTGGAAGTAGCTCTCGAGCTTTAGTATTGGCAGAGTCGGAGCCGAGGATTGGCTCCGAACCCCCATCCAGCAAGAAAGAAGGCGAGAAGAAGACGACTAACATGGAACGTTATGGTAGGTACATAACTTCTTATTTTTTTCCATTGTTTGGTAATAAACATTGACTTAGGGGTACGTGAGTTAAGGTCCAGTAGTAGCAATACTGGTAGTATGAGTAACAACATTATGTGTAGTTATGCATTGACAGTGACCTACAACCCACAATTTTCTTTGATTAGAGATATCTTAGTAAAAAATTGGTTCATCCTTAAAAATCATGAACAAGTGGGAAGTAAAATAGGTGATGAACCACTAGTGGTATATAAAAAGGATACATGTTTTAAGAACATATTAGAACAGAAAAAAAGAAGATGTGAAACATAGAACAGTAGGATGAACAAATGTGGACACTGTTCACAATGTAAGTTTATTTTGGAGGGAGACAGTATTGAAATTAAAAAAAATATGGTGTGATAAGATACTACCATAAAAGTATAAGATACTACCATAAAAGTAATTATGGAACCAAAGTGTTATATGTCGCTGTGTGCCAGGTTTGTTACAGATATTACATAGGGAAGACAAAAAATACTCTCAGGATACGTATATACCAGCACATGTATGATATTAACAAGGGTAATACAAATAATGCACTTGCCAAGCACTTAAATAATTTCTCCAACCACAGTTTTAAATTTACTGTACTTGAACATGTGGAGTTGGATGAAAGAAGGGGACCTGTTGATTTATTTCTTGAGTACAAAGAGTATAATGTGGCAACTTATAGTGAATGCCACTAGTCCCCCTGGGCTAAATGAAGTAGCATCCCTTACTAGTTATCTAAAACTTAAAGCCAAATTTTATTTGTGATGTCAGCATATGAATATAATATATAACCTATTATATTTTATTTTTTATGAGTGTTGGTATGTATTTAATTTAGCACCTACATTTATTTGATGTTTTAGTGTGTTAAAATCGTGTGACCAGACATATAAAACAGTAGGTTTTAAAGTTTTGGAGTCTGCAGCTTTAAGTAGGCGGTCTTAATGCTTTATTGAGTGGTATTAAGTATGTAAATGCCTTTACTGATGACTATTTAATGTGTTTTGGTGGAAGATTCATTTATTCTAAAAAAGTCATAACTTATGGTTGACTAAAGCGCTAAATAAAAAGTTTCTCTGCTTTTACTACGTCTTCGTAAATTTTTTTGACTCACTTGGAATCCTTACGAGGCCAATCTGCATATCAGTGTCCTAGAGATGAGAGTGATTATTTTAGCGTTGAAGTCCTTTCAAGACTCTCTTCCTCAGGGGACCATTGCGATACAGACGGACAACATGTCAGTAGTCTGGTACATCAACAAACAAGGAGGAACCAAATCTTATCCCCTATGATGAGAGGCCCTGAAAGTATGGCAGTGGGCAACCTCCACCCAGTGCTTTCTGATAGCAATGCATATCCCGGGGAGGTCCAGTGTCATAGCAGACAAACTGAGCAGGGCAAATCTATTGCCTCACAAGTGGTCCATAAAGAAAAAAGTAGTGGAAAGGATATTCTGCAAATGGGGCCAGCCTTGCTGCGATCTCTTTGCCACAAACACGAAATGTAGCAGCTACTTTGCCCTAATTCCTCCTCAAGAGGATGTCCCAAGGGATGCTCTTGTTCACTATTGGCCCCCAGGTCTTTATGCTTTTCCACTGATACCCAAAGTTTTACAGAAAACCAGTAGCCCTCTACTGGCCTTGCCAGATTTGATTCCCCTTTCTTCGGCCTCCTCTATTGGAAGAACCCTGGATCCTGGGCCCAGTTCCAGACCTCCTGATTTACTCATCGGGGGATCTCCATCCATCCTTTCAGTCCCTCAAATTGACAGCTTGGCTGCTCCACTTCCAAACATAGCCAGGCTTCAGAATCTTTCAGCTGCAGCACAGCATATTTTTGACATCCTCTCACAAATAATCTACCAGAATGTTATATCTCAGCAAATGGAAATGATTTTCAATATGGGCATTACAAAACGATATTGATCCTTATTTGGCTCCAGTATCCTCTATATTTTAGAATTTTTGACTAAGCATTTCAATGAAGGGGTAGCCACTTACTATTAAAGTGCAATTGGCTGCAATGTCTAACTTTCATCTTGATGATGAAAGATCCAATATCATGTAGACTTTCCAAGGTGTTTCTCAAAGGTACTATACATTTTAGACCACCCATTAAATCTTCAATTATCCAATCAAGCCATAAATCTGGAAAAATTGAAATTACAATCTTATGCTGTAAATCCTAAATATCTGCATAAAATAGCAGTAAGATCCAAAAAGTAAACGATCAAAATCTTATTAATGAGATTAAATATAAAAGTGATGGTTCAGTTAAGAGTACATGTAACTTAATGGGCATATTAGAAGTGTTCAAAAACTACTATAATGATATAAATAATAACACATCACATGTTCTTCATCTCACATTGCTGCAGTCCTTACACTTGGGTAGTCCGCTGTCCTCGGTCGGCCCGAATATCAAAGTATTAGGCTGACGTCGGTCAAGGCGCTTAAGACTGACATCAGGACGTCAGGGTACAAATGCGCATGACCGACGTCATATCCTCAGTCTTTTTTGCCGCATGGTCCGATGCAGAAGCAGCGTTGCAAGTGCCGTTCGGCGTTCTGAAATTTTTCGTATTCGGAGTTTCAGACCGAGTCAAAGTTGGCTAAGTACCCCGTTGGGGAATATTTTAGTTTTTTCTTGCCTCAGTGGTTTATCGGATGTCAGAAAAAGTGAATAACTGTATTTCTTGTGGGAAACCGATACCGCATAGAGATTATCATACTTTGTGTATTCCTTGTTTGGGGCCTGAGCACGACGTTGTTGGGTGTCGCTTTTGTGCTAGGTTCAATAAGCGCACTATTAAGCGAAGGTTAGATTGTGCCAGGTTGGTCTTCGGAAGCGGTGCAATTATAATATGCCGCCGGATGCTCCGCCCGCTTCTTCAAGAAGCGCAAAGACAAAGCAGCTAAACCCAGGCAAGAAGAGTCGTCCGCGGACGCTGGTTCTTTAGAGGCGCCAGTGGAACCGGTGGTTCCCGAGGCTCTCTGGAGTCCCAGGGGAGACTTTGATATTGCAGGATGTGGCCTCTCAGGAGGCAGGTCAGGCTGAAGGGGCTTCTCAGGTTACTGTACTCCCCTCCCTTCCTAGGGTGGTTAGGCCCTCTCCTTCTGTTTCCAAGGCTTCTCCCAGAGGCAGGCCAGGTTTAGCTTCTGTTGGTGTCACTCCTAGTTCGTCAGGATCTGTGCCCAAGAAGCACATGCTTAAAATGGCAGAAGATTTAATTACTTTGATTAGAGGTTCTTTGCCCCCTCCTGATAAGAGGCCTAGGGTGGAACCTGAGTTGGGGAGTTTTGAGCAGGCTTCGGATGTTTCAGAGTCTTCGGCTGAAGACTTGCAGGAGTATTCTCCTTATTCTGATTCTGATGTGGATGATTCTACTCCTTCTGCTTCTCCTCCAGAGGATTTTTCTTTTCAGAGACTCTTCATTCCATGAGGGAACATTTTAAGTGGGAAGGTCAGGACTTCTCTGATTCCAGGAAAAGGCTTAGGGAATTTTTGCTTTTACCCCAGCATAGGCCTTTGGCTATACCACCTGTTCTGGATGTTGTGGAAGATGTGTTTGCAGAGGCTTCACTTAATCCTGATTCTTTGCCTCCTGCTCCTGTTAAACCGACAGGTATTACAGGGTGCCTGAAGCTCATAAATATCTTTATAAGAGTCCTAGGGCGGACCCAGAAACTGTTAGTCAGGGACCTAAGGGTGTCAAGGCCTCTGTTGTAAAAAATCCGGTTCCTCCTGATAAAGAGGCCAGGGCTTTGGATAGATGGGGAAAGAAAGTCTATACTTCTTCCACCTTAGCTATGAGGGCTTTGAATTGCCAGTTTCACATGTTGAAATATCAAAACTATCTTCTTTCTCAATTGAAGTCTAAGGTAGATGCTCTGGCGGAAGGTATTGAGTGTAAAGAATTACAAGATTTGGTACATGTTTCTGCACAGGTGGGTAAGCATTCTTTACAATGTGGTTTTGATGCTGTACAGGCCTCGTCTAGGGTGGCTGCCACTGGGTCAGTGCTTCGCAGGCACGCCTGGCTGAGGGATCAGAATTTATCGGACCATGTTAAAACAAGGATTTTAGATGCTCCTTTACAGTCTGATGTGTTGTTTGGTTCACCTGTGGAGGCAGTCTTAAAGAAAATGGAAGACAAGGCTAAGTCTATGCAGACTGTTAAAGATTTTTTGCAAGTTCAGCCTCCGAAGTTTAGTAGGACTTGGCCTGCTAAGGGGTGGACGTACCCTTCTTATGATTTACAGTCTAGGGGTAGATCTAGACGTGGTAGGGGCAGAGCTCAGGGCTCTTTCAGGCCTAGAACAGGGAGTTCACCTGCACAGTCTTCGGGTGAGGGCAGGGGCCAGTCCTTTCGTAAACAGGCCCAATGACCTACCTTTTCAGCTGCCAGAGCCTTCTTGTCTGGCAGCACCTTTGGGAGGAAGGTTGGCACTCTTCAAGGAAAATTGGAGTTTAATTACCCACGACAGATGGGTATTGGATATCATACACCAAGGTTACAAGTTTTATTTCCATACCTTGCCTCCTTTCAAAGGCATGCCAGACGTTCCTCCTCAGCAAGGAATAGAGGCTCACAAACAAATTTCTCTGCTGCTTCAAATAGGGGCCATACAGCCGGTCCCTCTGCCAGAAGTGGGCCAAGGATTTTATTCTCGCCTGTTCCTAGTACCAAAGAAGGTGAACACGTGGAGACCAATTTTGGATTTATCTATCCTCAACACTTATCTGGACATTCCCAAGTTCAAAATGTTGACGTTACAACAGCTTTTACCTCTGCTGGGCAAAGATCACTGGATGGTGACTCTGGATCTCAAGGAGGCTTACCTTCATGTTCCTATCAGGCTAAGTTGCAGGAAGTATCTGCTTTTCGGCTGGGACTTCTCATTATCAGTTCTCTGCATTGCCCTTTGGCTTATCTACTGCCCAGAGTGTTCACGAAGGTTCTGGCTCCAGTGATAGCTTTCTTCAGGCTAAAAGGAATACAGATCTATCCTTATTTGGACGATTGCCTGATTCTGGCTCAAGGAAGGACGAACTTCTTCATCATTTGCAATATGTGATAGCAGTGCTAAGATGCCTGGGGTATTCTGTGAACGAAATAAAGTCCAGTCTAGTACCCTCTCAGGACATGTGCTTTATGGGTGTGAGACTGAATACAGCATCCCAGATGGCCTTTTTGACCCCGGACAAACAAAAGAATCTTTCCCTTTACTTCCATCAATTGTCTCATCAGTCCAGGCTGACTGCAAGGACAGTCCTTCAAGCCTTGGGGTTCATGGCATCTTGTATTCTGGTGCTTCCCAATGCCAAACTGCATATGAGGAAGCTACAATGGTATCTCAAAATGTATGGACACAGCACTGCCAAGATATGGACACTGTCATTCAGATAATACCTTGCATTCAAAAGGAATTTTTGTGGTGGGCTCAGGAATGTCACCTAAACAAGGGACTCTCTGTGACCCGGCCAGAGGCAGTCAGATTCTAACGACAGATGCCTCAGACAAAGCTTGGGGAGCTCATCTAAATGGAAAGTGGATACAAGACACGTGGCCTGCCAGACTACAACATCTACATATCAACTTGAAGGAGATGTTAGCAGTCCAATTTGCATTAATAGCTTTCAAGGATTTACTTCTTCCAGGGCAGGTGTTGGTTCTAACAGACAACACAACTGTCATGTGGTACATCAACAAGCAAGGGGAACACATTCTTATCCACTGTGCAGACAAGCAATGATTTTGTGGGAGACTGCTCTCAGTTTACAGCTAAATCTTCAGGCAAGGTTTCTGCCGGAGCACAGAACTCCTTAGCAGATGCGTTGAGCAGACTAATTATGGATCCCCACAAGTGGAAATTGGATCCTCATGTATTTCAGAAATTGACAGTGTCATGGGGAACTCCAGACATAGATCTGTTCGCTTCTCCACTAAACTACCAGCTGCCAAAGTTTTGCACAAAAGGTTTCATCCCACAGCTTGGAAAGTGGATGCTCTTTCTTTCAATTGGAGCAATCTTCATGTGTATGCCTTTCCACCTCTGCCTCTCCTCCCAAAGGTACTCCTAAAGGTCAGACAGGACAAGCCAAAGATGATTTTAATAGCTCCAGATTGGCCTCGACAGCACTGGTACCCATTACTGAGAAGTCTGGTACGGAGCCTCCATGGCCTTTGCCTTCGATTCCACACCTGCTGTCTCAGGAGAACAGTCATTTACTCAATGTCAAACTTCACTCTCTTCACCTAACAGCCTGGCATATTCTGTTTTAACCCCTGGAGGGTCTCAGCTTCCACAGCAAGTTTTGAATGTTATTTTGGAGGCCAGAAGGCCTAGTACAAGGAAAGTGTACGCAGATAAATGGAAGAGATTTTTATTTTGGAGTGCAGCAAAGGAATTTGATGTTTCTAAGCCTAATTTAAGTGTGGCTCTTCAATATCTTGCTGAGTTACTGGACAAAGGTTTGTCCTTCTCTTCTATTAAGGTCCATGCTGCAGCAATTTCTGCTCACTATGACTGTGACCCACCATTGTTTTCTCATCCTTTGTTTAAGCAATTCCTTAGAGGGGCAAAGAATATAAGACCCCCACGTAGAGCTCCTACTCCTGCTTGAGATCTCAATTTTGTGTTGGAGAAACTCACTCTACAAACTTTTGAGCCTGCAGCTACTGCCGAGTTGAAATATTTATCATGGAAGACTGCTTTTTTGTTGGCCATTACCTCTGCGAGAAGGGTTTCTGAATTACAGGCTCTTATGGCAGTTGAGCCTTTCTTAATTTTCCATAAGGACAGAGTATCTTTGCGTACTAATCCTTCCTTTATGCCTAAAGTGGTTTCTAGTGTGGCTTTAAACCAAACTATTCATTTACCTACTTTTTATGCAAACCCCCAAAATAAAGGGGAGAAGATTTTGCACACTTTGGATATACACAGGCAGTTGCGATATTATTTGAGCAGAACTAAAGGGTTCAGGCAGTCTCAGCAGTTATTTGTTTCATTTGCTTTAGGTTCTCAGGGCAAGCCTGTTTCAAAACAAACTATTTCTAAGTGGATTGGGTTTTGTATTGCTTTCTGTTATTCCCATCATGGTAAGGAGATTCCAGCTGGGATTAGGCCTCATTCCACTAGGGCTACTGCCACTTCTACAGCTTTTTTAAGGGGGGTGGCAACTAAAGATATTTTGGAGGCAGCCACTTGGAGTTCAGTGCATACTTTTCTCTAAGCATTACCACCTTCCTCTTTACTCTAAATCTAGGGCTGGTTTTGCCACTGCAATTTTACAGGGCATTTTGGCAGCGCCTAATGCTTTATAGTTTTGCCATCCTCCCTTACCTCTGCTTTGGGATTCTACCCAAGTGTAAGGACTGCAGCAATGTGAGATGAAGAACATAGTACAGTTTTGTACCTACCATAAATGTAGATGTTCGAAGATCTACATTGCTGCAGTCCAATTTACCCTCCCTCCTTCCCCTCTGTAGTTAGAGGTGGTTGTGTGGTTTGGGTTGTACATATTGTGAATATTGTATATTTTGTACATGTGGTTAGTACAAGGGTGGTTGGTTGTTTTTTGCTGTCTTTTGGTTTTGACCTTTCTGTTTAGGGTCTTCTGACATCTGGGGCAAGAAAAGACTGAGGATATGACGTCAGTCATGCGCATTTGTACCCTGACGTCCTGATGTCAGTCTTAAGCGCCTTGACCGACGTCAGCCTAATACTTTGGTATTCGGGCCGACCGAGGACAGCGGACTACCCAAGTGTAAGGACTGCAGCAATGTAGATCTTCGAACATCTACATTTATGGTAGGTACAAAACTGTACTTTTTGGAGACGGATAATGTAATAAATACTTTTATTCCAGAAAATATAACTACTTAGATGTCAGTGCAACAAAGTATCCCATTAAATAAACAAATAACGTTAACAGAAGTGAAAGAGCAAATAAAAAAATTAAAAGAAAAAAGCTCCACGACTGGATGGAATAATTCCTGAATTATGTAAGGTTTTTCCTGAATATATACTAAAGAAAATGAGTGCCTTTACAATGGTTAAGCAAAAATGTATAACACCCCCATTGTGGAAATATTCAATTATCTCCTCCATTTTAAAACAAGGTACAGACCCCAGATCTTGTGATTCATATAGGCCAATTTCATTACTAAATACAGATTTATAAAATTTTCATGACAATATTCGCGAAAAGGGTAAAGAAAATATTACCTGCTCTACTACATAATGGACAGGGTTCATTCTTCATAGAAAAGTGCAAGATAACATTATTAAATTACTATCATTAATAGCATGCAAATACAAAAAACTACTACTATCAGCCCAGACATAGAAAAGGCTTTTGATTCTGTTAGTTGGTCTTCTCTACAAAGAATTGTGATTGGTTTTGAATTCTCCTCAGATTTTGTCAACTTATAAAGGAACATTTATAGTGGGCCACAAACTTATGTGAAAATTGGATCATGTCTATCCTCACCACTAGAATTTCTCAAGAGAACTAGACAAGGTTGGCCTTTGTCAACATTATTGTTTGCTCTTTCAATGGAACCTTTTGCTACATATTTCACAAACCAGCAAAATATAAAAGGCTTTCAAGTTGACTATTGTCCTAAGATACAATTATTTGCTGATGATATGTTAACATTGGGTGATATTGATGGTTCTTTGCATGATGTTATAAATACCT
This sequence comes from Protopterus annectens, assembly GCF_019279795.1. NCBI lineage: Eukaryota > Metazoa > Chordata > Ceratodontiformes > Protopteridae > Protopterus > Protopterus annectens. Next base: position 600,332,591 of record NC_056739.1, on the reverse strand, counting down.
TAAGCAAGTTTGAAAGAATTTCAGGGCTTAAATTTAATCCTAATAAATCCAAAACATTACTAATTAATAAAAAGATCAACAAAAACCTAAGAGAGAATAGCCTGTTTAATTGGGAGAATGATGTATTAAAATATTTGGGTGTCAGTGTAAAGAGTACATGGAAAGAGTCTGTTAAACAAAAAAAAGTCTTTCGGCTTTTCCTGGTTAGGGGTTGCCACAGCAGAACTCTGGTCTGCTAATGATTGGCAGTGGATTTTTACGGTGCCGAGTTGCCAGCCCGATGCCCAACCTTCAAAGAAGGCACGCCCATTCAAGCATGCACCTACCGGCATGTCTTTAGACGTCACTCGACTGTGGGGAGGACATGCAGACTCCACACAGAAGGTGCTCCAGCTGAGAATCGAACATGAGAACCTGTTGCTGTGAGTCGACAACGCTAACCGCTGCACCACCGCGGCCCTTAGAGTCTGTTAAACTAAACTACAATAATTTTAATAACCACCATTAGAGAACTAATCGAAAGATGGAATAAAATGTTCTACACAATGGAGGATAGGCTCTCTTTAATTAAAATGATAGTTTTACCTAAAATTTTGTTTTATGTGCAGTTATTGATACTACCCCCTCCCAAAAACTTATTTTAAAAATTAGATTCTATGCTACTTAAATTTTTATGGTTCCCCTTAAAACCTAGAATTGCATATAAATGGCACATTAGAGCTTGGAACAGTAATGGGTTAGCATTCCCTAGCTTAGATCTTTATTCCAAATCAGTTATAATTAATGTAATTTTTACATTGGATCTCCCCTACCTATACATCTGGCTGGAAAATAATACATAAGATTCATATAACTGATGTCAGAACTATAGAAAATCAATTTGAGGAACAATACGGAATAAGTAGAGTTCATTGGCTTTTAGGTAAGTTTTGTTTATTTAACAAGTTTGATCATTTTTCTTATGGCATTAATCAAATATTTAATAACTTTAAAAAATATAATTGATTCTAATTGCAACATTAAACAATTCCTATTTCTTGTATTCCCTATGGCATACTCTCCTAATTGTCTAGATTCTTTCAACATCAATGTGATGCAAAAATTAAAGGAAAATAACTTGATATTCTGGCACCAGTTTATTGAAAATAAGAGTATTAAACCACTAAACTCTCTTCTATGTAGTTTTGTTAATAGTCAAGACAGTTGATTGTTTATATACTCATTACGGCAGTTTATAGAAAACAAAATGAGAACATCAATCAACGTAGAGACTGCATCTATACCTAGTTTGATCCAACTTTTTATTAGATGTCTTGAAAAGACAGATGATTAAACATTAAGTATGTCACCTATCTATAAGATACTAAGAGAAGACACACTAAAGTTTGACTCAGATTTTTGGAATTACTATATAAAGATTAATGGAGAACAAATACCTGATGAATCCAATTGAAATGTATGTATGGTACCTCTTCTTCATTATATTGGAGATTGTATACATGGAAATTTATGAATAGGAGTTTCTGTACTCCACATAAAATAAATCTTGAACTCAAACACGGTGAAAGTAAATGTTGGAAATGTGATGAATTACTAGAGGCCATCTGGGTTCATGTGTTCATTGAATGTGGAAATGTTGTTCAGTACTGGAAAGACTTCAGAAATTTTGTAAAGGCTTTATGGTCTGATAACCGTCATATTTGTAACTCACTAATCCTATCCAATGTTCCTATACCTAATGCAATACCCAAGTCTCGGGTTCAGTTACTCTGGTCAATTCTTGCAATTGCCATAAAAGTTATTACTTTGAACTGGAAAAGTAAACAAGATTTGATGTTTAAAGAATTTATTAGTTTAGCAAAATTTGTTTGTAAAAAAGAACTGCAGACCATTTGATGTGAAGTTGTTCTATCTCACCGTTCATTCTTTACTGATGGGTTCGGAGCCAATCCCTCTGCTCCGAGTCGGCCAATTGCAAAGCTCGAGGTCTTCAAATAGCTCGAGGCCAAGTCCCTATCCCATGATGCAACTAGAGTTACCCCAGATCTAGTTTGCTACTGCACTAGATCGGAGGGCATTAACTCGGGCCAGTAAAACTGTTTTTCTACTTACTTGTTTCTGATATTTACATATTTAGATAGTTTAGATAGTTTTATAAAGCTCTTACAACTTTATAGTGTGTGTTTCTGCATTTTAGTCCCTTTCCTTAGTGTGTTTTAAAAATTCCTAGTTGGCCTCTTCTTTTAAGCCTAGTTTAAAACCTTTTTGCTAGTTAGTGTGCTTACTCAGTGACCCTTTGTCACATTTTTTGCTAAAAAGTTATTTAGAGTATAGTGTTTTTCTGTGTAGTGTGTTTAGCCTTTAGTTTTTTCAGAAAAAGGCTTAAATTTATAATTACTGTTTATAGTTTTTTGTTGACAGTAATTTTGTCTGACTTGGATATTTCTTAGGCTATTTAGTCAGTGTGTTTATATCTTAGCAGCTATCTCCTTGTTTTTGCATAGTCTGCTCATATTGTGTGTTTAGACAGATGTTCTCCGTGTTTCACTGTTGCAGTCATTACATTTGGGTTATCTGCTTGCAGGTTGCCCTCAGTCGGCCTTATTAACGAAGTCTTGGGTCCTGCGTTGGTTGCTGTCCCTTCTTCCATGACGTCAGGTCGTCAGGGGTATAAAACATGCAGCCGACGCCATTACGTCAGTCTTTCTTGCCGTGCGGTGCCCGAAGCAGAAGCAGTTCGCAAGTGCCGGTTGGCAGACTCCTGAAATTTTTGTTTTTGTTTTTGAGTTTCAGAACCAAAACTAAAGCCAAGTACCCCGTTGTGGAAACTTTTTCTTGCTCCTTACCAATGTCATTCGTACTGTATTCCTTGCCTAGGCCCTGACCATGACGTACCTTGCTGTCAGTTTTGTGCTTTATTTAATCAGCGCACTATCCGCCGTCTGAATATTTTTGCCTCTAAATATTCTGGTTCTCGGTTTAATTATGCAGAAATGTCGTCGGTTAGCCATCCGACTACCAGGTTTCTGAAAAAACACAAAGATAAAGACAGAGACAGGCCACTGAGGTCCAAAACTGCCGACGACACTTCTCGTAAGCCAGTTCGGCGGTAGTCAGTGAGGCGCTTTCACAGCCTCTGATACCCACTACTTCTGATTTGCAGGCCTCTACTGAGACCCATTCAGAATCCGGTATGCCACGAAATGCTTCAACTATGGAACTCACATATGTCTCTACCTTGGATGGGTCCGGAGTTGCTGTGCAGGCACCGGCTTCTGGCCGTCTCTTTGGTAATAAGGCTGAAGAAGTTCTAAAAAAGATTGAAGATAAAGCTAAATATATGCAAAATGTGAAAGATTTCTTACAAGTGCAACCTCCAAGATTTAGTAGGCACTGGCCTACTAAGAACTGTTTTTTCCAGTTCCTTCGAGAGCCACTCAAGGCAAACCCAGACATTCCAAAGTCACCAGGTTTCAGTCCCGAGGGACTATCAGAACAAAACAATGGGGTGCCTCCTCTTCCAAATCTGGAAACAACAAGACACCTCCCTATGGTAAGCAGTCTCAATGACTTCCCTTTACACTTGCCAAGCACTTACCTTTTAGCCACCCCTTTGGGGGGAAAACTGGCTCTTCATGCAAAAAACTGGCAACTTATAACCCAGGAGAAATGGGTTTTAAATATAGTATCCTAGGGATACAGATTTAATTTCCACACGTTGCCAATTCCAAACGGATGGCCAGACCTGCCCCCAAATCAGTGGGCAGAGGCCCAGAAACAAGTACTTTCCCTCATGAGCATGGGAGCTGTTGAACTAGTACCAGAAGAGGAAAAGGTACAAGGTTTCTATTCAAGACTTTTCCTGGTACCCAGAAAAGACGAATCATGGCGTCCAATTCTGGACTTGTCTTCTGTAAACACCTTTCTGGACATCCCAAAATTCAAGATGCTGACTCTTCACCAGATGTTGTTCGTGTTTCACTGTTGCAGTCATAACTGTAGGGTGTTCCTGCTGGCAGGCAGCCCGAGGTCGGCCAGAATCTCAAAGTCTGGGTCCGGCGTCGGCTGCACCAGCAAGTACCCTGACGTCAGAACGCAGGGGTATAAAGCTGACAGCCGACGCCATCTTCTCCAGTCTTTCTTGCCGTGCAGTGGAAAGCAGCTCGCAAGTCGTTGGTTGGCGTTTTTCAGACAACGTGCTTTGATGGTCGTCGGTCCGAAGTTTTCTACTTCTCTTCTCAAGCTAAGTACCCCGTTGGGGAAACTTTTTTCTTGCTCCTCCGATGTCAAAAAAAGTTAATAATTGTATATCGTGTGGGAAACAAATACCTCATAAAGATTTCCAGTCTTACGGTCTACCTTGCTTAGGCCCTGACCATGACGTTTCTTGCTGTCGGTTCTGTGCCAGGTTTAATTCTCGCACTATCAAGCGTAGGTACGATTGGGCCTTGAATTATTTCGGTAGACGATTTAATTATAGGATGTCGTCGGATACTTTACCGACAACCGGAATTCAGAAAAAACGCAAAGACAAGGATAGGCCTCCGAGGTCCAAACATGATATTTTGCAGCCGGAGCCAGCTTCGGGTTCAGCGGTCATCAGTGAGGCGCTTTTGCAGCCCCTGTTGTCCGCCACTTCAGAACCGATGGCCGACATGGACTCCCATGGGGAGCCTTCTAGGCCCAGTATTTTATCTGCTGCAGGACCTTCGGAGTTCGCTCCTTCAGATGGGTCTGGAACCGCTGTGCAGGTACCCGCTTCTGAGGGGGTTTTCAGGCCTTCTAATATTACTATTTCTACAAAGGCAAAGTCAAAGACTCCTGTTAAACCAAGGGTTTCTTCACAAGCTGCCTCGGATACAGCTCCCAAGTCCCAGAAGCAATTACTTCGGATGGCTGAAGATTTACTTACAATGATTAGGGGTTCTCACCCCCCTCCTGAAAAAAGGCCTAGACAGGATATTCCTTATGATTCTTCTGATCAGGCTTCTGTCTCTTCCTCTGACCAGGATTATTCTTTTCCTCCTTATGAGGATTCTGATGCAGAGGACTCTATTCCCTCTGCTCCCCTCCTGAAGATTTCTCTTTTGGGGAAACCTTACATGAGATGAGGGAGCATTTTCATTGGGAAGGTCAGGATTATTCTGCTTCCAAGAAGATACTTAGGGAATTTCTCCTTCTCCCTCAGCACAGACCTTTGGCTATTCCTCCTGAACTTGATATTGTGGATGATGCCTTTTCTGAAGCTAACCTAAATCCTGATTCTTTGCCGCCTGCTCCTTCTAAGCCTGATAGATTTTACAGAGTCCCTGACTCCCATCAGTTCTTATTTAAGAAGCCTTCAGCTGATCCTGAAACCATTTCTCAGGGTTCTAGGGCTGCTAAAGCCGCTTCATCTAAAAATCCTATTCCCTCTGAAAAGGATTCCCGTGCCTTGGACAGGTGGGGCAAAAAGGTTTACACTTCTGCTACCCTTTCTATTAGAGCTTTAAATTGCCAGTTTCACATGTTCAAGTATCAGCAATTTCTTTTGTCTGTTCTAAAGCAAAGGCTCTCTACCTTTCCTGCATGTGCAGAGGACAAGGAATTACAGGATGTATTGCATGCAACTGAACAAGTTAGCAAACATAGTTTACATTGTGGTTTTGATGCTTTGGAAGCTTCTTGCAGGGCCGCAGCCTCTGGTACTGTTATCAGGAGACATGCTTGTCTTCGTGAGCAGAATTTACCTGAACAGGTTAAGGCTAAACTGTTAGATGCCCCTGTTCAGCATGATGTTTTATTTGGGTCTAAGGCTGAGGAGGTTATTAAAAAGATGGAAGAGAAAGCAAAGTCTATGCAGACTGTTAAAGATTTTTTGCAAGTTCAGCCTCTTAGGTTTTCTAGAAATTGGCCCTCCAAAAATTGGTCCTTTCCCACATCTGACAGGCCTCAAAGGGGAAGATATAGACGCTCCAGAGGTCGGGGACAGGTTCAGGCCTCTTACAGGTCCAGACACAATGGACTGCTTCTTCACCTAGAAGGGGAGAAGACAGACCTCAATCTCAAAAGAAGCAGACTCAATGACTCTCTCCATTGGGCTACAGGTCCTCCTTGCCTGGAAGCCCCTCTCTGAGGAAAACTTTCTCTTTTCTACCAAAATTGGACTCATATTACCCAGGACAAATGGGTTTTAGACGTGATTTTAAGAGGCTACAAATTCCACTTTCATACTCTGCCAAGGTCTTCGGGTTGGCCGGATCTGCCAAAACATCAATGGTCAGAGGCCTTAAATCAAGTGGACGCCTTATTGGTCATGAAAGCCATCGAACCTGTTCCACTTCCAGAGATGGGAAAAGGTTTTTACTCCAGACTTTTTCTCGTCCCAAGGAAACAAAACTCATGGAGACCTATTCTGGACCTCTCAGTGTTAAATATCTTCCTGGAAATTCCAAAATTCAAGATGCTTACTCTGTAAGAACTTCTTCCCATGCTCTCCCAGGATGCTTGGATAGTGACAGTGGACTTGAAGGAAGCCTATTTACACATTCCCATCAGACAGGAGCGCAGAAAATACCTCAGATTCAAGGCAGGTTCAAGACACTTTCAATTCTCTGTACTGCCCTTTGGCTTATCTACTGCGCCCAGAGTCTTTACCAAGTGTCTGGCTCCAGTAGTAGCTTATTGCAGACTCCAAGGAATTCAAATTTACCCCTACCTGGATGACTGCCTTATTCAGGCAGACAGCAAAGATATTTTACTTCAACATCTGCAGTTTGTTCAGCGTCTTCTCCTACTACTGGGATTTTCAGTGAACACAAAAAGTCACATTTGATCCCCTCTCAAGAAATGATCTTTTTGGGGGCTCTTCTGAACACAAGCTTACAAAGGGCCTTCCTTACTCCAGACAAACAAGTACAGCTGGCATCAATTTTCAAGACCTTGGCTACTTTAACTCCGCTCACTGCAAGGAAATTCCTGCAGGCTTTGGGCTACATGGCTTCTTGCATCCTGTTGATTCCAGATGCAAGGCTTCATATGAGAAAACTTCAATGGTACCTAAAGAGTATATGGTCTCAGCATTACCACAGCCTGGAAACAATGATACCTCTGATTCCCTGCCTCCAAAAAGAGTTCCTTTGGTGGTCCAGGGCTTGTGCTTTAAACGAAGGGGAATCCCTTTCGTCTACCTCTTCCTGCTCAAATCATAACCACAGACGCCTCGGATTATGCTTGGGGAGCTCATTACCTAAACGATTGCCAGCAGGGTTATTGGACAAAGAAGCACCTCCCCTGGCACATCAACTTGAAGGAAATGTTGGCAGTCCAAAATGCTCTTCTAGCCTTCCAGAATCTTTTGCAACCAGGACATCTTCTGATTCGCACAGACAATACCACAGTCATGTGGTATATAAACAAGCAGGGAGGTTCTCACTCATACCCCCTTTGCAGATTAGCCATGAGTTTATGGGACACCGCTTTAAATCTGAATCTGCATCTTCAAGCTCAATTCATTCCAGGAAAACAGAATCTCTTAGCAGACAGCCTAAGCAGAAATCTTTTGCATCCTCACGAATGGATGCTAGACCCCAACTTATTCAGCAGGATTACGGCAGTTTGGGGTTGTCCTCGGATAGATCTGTTTGCATCCCATCTCAATCATCAGCTGCCTCTCTTTTGCACCAGGTCCTTCCACAAAACAGCTTGGAAAGTGGATGCCCTGTCTTTCAGCTGGAGGAATCTTTCGGGATACGCCTTCCCTCCTCTTCCTCTTCTGCCTCGGGTACTACTGAAAATAAAACAGGACAAACCCAGGATTATCATTTTGATAGCTCCAAATTGGCCTCAACAGTTTTGGTATCCAACTTTAAGACACCTGTTCTTGGAACCTCCATGGATTCTGCCTCTGTTTCCTTCTCTTCTGTCCCAACATCAGGGTCAGATGCTACACTCTCAAATCAAGACTCTTTGCCTGGCAGCTTGGCTTTACAAGGCCCTTTGATTCCTTCTGCTTTACCCAAACAAGTTTTGGATGTTCTCTTAGAAGCTAGGCGCCCTAGCACTAGAATATCTTATGCTTCTAAATGGAAAAGATTTTGTATTTGGATGCGGGATCGAGGTTCTGATCCTCTTCTACCTGACATTTCTTCCATTTTACTTTACCTCTTAGACCTTTTGCTTAAAGGCCTCTCCTTTTCTTCCATTAAAATCCATGCTTCTGCTATCTCGGCTCATTACAACACTGATCCCCCCATCTTCTCTCACCAGCTGGTGAGACAATTCTTGAGAGGGGCTAAGAATTTAAGACCTCCTAGAACTCCTCCTGTTCCTGCTTGGGATCTTAATTATGTTTTGGAGAAACTTACTTTACCTCCTTTTGAGCCTGCTGCTGCTTCGGATATCAAGTTCTTATCCTGGAAGACAGCTATCTTATTAGCTTTGACTTCTGCCAGAAGGGTGTCAGAGTTACAAGCTCTCATGGCTGTGGAACCATACCTTATTTTCCACCAAGACAGAGTTGCCTTGAGGACCAATCCTACATTTATGCCTAAGGTGATTTCTAAAGTGGCTTTAAATCAGACTATACACCTTCCTACTTTCTTTCCAAATCCTCAAAACAAAGAGGAGAGGATTTTGCATTCATTGGACATACACAGACAGCTACGGTTCTACCTGGACAGAACTAAAGATTTCAGAAAATCTGATCAGTTGCTTATCTCTTTTGCATCCAGTTCTCTAGGCAAGGCTATCTCTAAACAAACTGTTTCCAAATGGATTGCCCATGGGATAAGGTTTTGTTACTCTCACTTTGGGAAGCAGATTCCTGGTACTGTTAGAAGTCATTCTACTAGAGCAGCTGCCACTTCAGCAGCTTTTCTCAGAGGAGTTCCTACCAAGGACATTTTGGAAGCTGCCACTTGGAGTTCAGTGCATACTTTTTCTAAGCACTATAATCTCCCTTTGTATTCTAAGTCTAGGGCAGGTTTTGCCTCTGCTGTTTTGCAGGGCCTTCTGGCTGCCCCCTCTTCTACATAACCTCCTCCCTCTTCACAGCTTTGGGATTCCACCCTACAGTTATGACTGCAACAGTGAAACACGAAGAACATAGTACAGTTGTGTACACCTACCATAAATGTAGATGTTCAAGTGTCTTCACTGTTGCAGTCGGTGTTTCCCTCCCACCTATCCCCTCTTATCTTCCTCCTCTTTTGTCGTGTATTTGTGTTTCCTTTTTGGACACCTTTTTTGGTTATTTTGGGGGACTTCTGACATCTGGGGCAAGAAAGACTGGAGAAGATGGCGTCGGCTGTCAGCTCCTGCGTTCTGACGTCCGGGTACTTGCTCGGACCCAGACTTTGGGATTCTGGCCGACCTCGGGCTGCCTACCGGCAGGAACACCCTACAGTTATGACTGCAACAGTGAAGGCACTCGAACATCTACATTTATGGTAGGTGTACACAACTGTACTTTACTTCCTATGCTAGGCAAAGATGCCTGGTTGGCAACTCTAGGCTTACCTGCATATCCCAATCGGGGAATCTTGCAGAAGATACCTCAGCTTCAAAGCAGGCTACTTGCATTATCAGTTCTCTGCACTGCCATTTGGCTTATCTACTGTGCCCAGGGTCTTTACAAAGTGCCTGGCTCCAGTAATTACATTTTGCAGGCAAAGAAATATTCAAATATATCCAGACCTGGACGATTGTCTAATTCAGGCAGAAAACAAGGACATTCTTCTAAAACATCTGGCGTTTGTAAAAAGGGTTCTAACTTGTCTAGGGTACACTATAAACGAAAAGAAATCACAACTGGTACCCTCTCAAAAAAAAATTACATTCCTGGGTGCAAGCTTGAATACAACTGCCCAGATGGCTTTCCTTACGCCAGAGAAGCAAATTCATTTGGTAACTTACTTCAAACAGGTGGCCACAAAAACCCTGCTTTTTCTGCAAGGCAAATACTGCAAGCCTTGGGTTTCATGGCCTCCTGCATTCTTCTAATTCCATATGCAAGACTGCATATGAGGAAACTTCGGTGGTATTTAAAAAGTCTATGGAGTCAGCATTGTCACAGCCTGGAAACAAGGATTCCTATCATACCTTGCCTGCGCCTAGAGTTCCTATGGTGGGCAGAGGCCTGCCACCAGAACAAGGGACTGCCATTCATACCACCTCCTGCCACCCAAACCCTAGCTACAGACACATCAGACTGTGCATGGGGTGCTCATCTGGTAGGGAAGTGCATTCAGGGAAAATGGAGCCCAAATCAAATGCACCTTCACATAAATCAAAAAGAAATGCTAGCTGTACAGAATGCACTGACAGCCTTCAAGGACTACCTTCATCCAGGACAATTACTGATAAAGGCGGACAACACCACAGTTATGTGCTACATAAACAAGCAGGGGGGTACACACTCCTACCCCCTTTGTAGACTAGCCATGGCATTGTGGAACATGGCCTTGAGCTATCAAGTACAACTACAAGCTCAATTCCTGCCAGGAAAGCTGAATACTCTGGCAGACTAACTTAGCAGAAATCTCATGGACCCACACGAATGGAAACTGGAACCACGGATTTTCAACATGTTGACACGCAAATGGGAGAGCCCAGACATAGATCTATCAGTTGGACAAATTCTGCACAAGAACTCATCACAAAAAAGCCTGGAAACTCTGTCCTTCAGCTGGAAAAACCTATCAGTCTATGCCTTTCCCCCTCTGCCTCTGCTCTCCAAAGTTTTAGAAAAAGTCAAACAGGACAAACCAAAAATGATTTTGATTGCTCCAGACTGGCTTCGCCAACACTGGTACCTACTCCTGCGCAGTGCATCACACCTTCCATCGTGGCACCTGCCAACTCTGCACACTCCGCTCCAAACTTTGAATCTTGCAGCGTGGCTAATCACCTAAATTCACCCTTAGCATCCCTCAGCAAACCTGTGATGGATGTAATTTCGGAGGCGGGAAGACCTAGTACTAGAAAATCTTATGCTGACAAATGGAAAAGATTCTGTGCCTGGAACAAGTTTCAAGGGATAAGCACAGCAGTGCCCAACATTCCTCAGATTTTGCAATACTTAACTGAGATGCTTCTCAAGGGCCTGTCCTTTTCTTCCATAAAAATCCATGCCTCAGCCATTTCAGCTCATTACAACACAAAACATCCCCTCTTCTCTCATCCTCTGCTAAAGCAGTATCTCGGGGGGGGGGGGGGACTTAAGACCACCCAGGAGGGCTCCAACCCTTGCCTGAGACTTTAATTTTGTATTGGAGAAACTCACTCTCCCTCCTTTCGAGCCAGCTGCTGCTGCAGACTTAAAATTTCTCTCCTGGAAAACAGCTTTCCTTTTAGCAGTCACTTCAGCTAGAAGGTTTTCTGAATTACAGGCTCTTATGGCAGTGGAGCCTTCATCTTTTTTCATGCGGACAGGGAATCTCTCAGAACAAACCCATCCTTCATGCCTAAGGTGGTATCCAGTATGGCTCTTAATCAGACAATTCATTTGCCAACTTTCTTTCCCAATCCACAGAACAAGGGGGAGTGGATTCTGCATTAATTGGATGTACACCGAACTTAGATTTTACTTAAACAGGACTAAATCTCAAAGAAAATCTGAACAACTACTGGTAGCATTTGCTACAGGGGCAGAGCGAAAGGCTATTGCAAAGCAAACCATTTCCAAATGGATAAGCCATTGTATTTGTTTGTGCTATAAGCGCCATGGAAAAACTATCCCCCAGGGGATCCGATCCCATTCCACCAGGGCTGCATCTACCTCAGCAGCCTTTCTCAGAGGTGTTCCTACCAGGGCCATTCTAGAAGCTGCTACCTGGAGCTCAGTTCATACTTTCACCAAACAATTACCATTTACCACTTTTCTCTAAATCCAGAGCTGGCCTTGCCACTGCTGTCCTGCAGGGCCTTATAGCTGGTCCTAATGCTGTATAATTCCCTCCACCCAACCATAGCTTTGGGAATCTACCCAAATGTAATGACTGCAACAGTGAAACATGAAGAACATAGTACAGTTGTGTACACTTACCATAAATGTAGATGTTCAAGTGTATTCACTGTTGCAGTCCTGGTTACCCTCCCTCCAGCCCCCTATTTTTCTCTGGCAATACCTCTACTTTCTTTTACTATGCTTAAAATCCCTTTTGGTGTATTTGCTTTTGGTTGGAGGTATATTTTTTTTGTTTTTTTAATTTTATTTGCTCCCCATTTGGGGGGCACCTGACATCTGGGGCAAGAAAAACTGATGTAATGGTGTCGGCTGCATGTTTTATACACCTGACGACCTAACGTCATGGAAGAAGGGACAGCAACAGACGCAGGACCCAAGACTTTGTTAATCAGGCCGACTGAGGGCAACCTGCCAGCAGATTACCCAAATGTAATGACTGCAACAGTGAATACACTCGAACATCTACATTTATGGTAAGTGTACACAACTGTACTTCAGCTACCCTGGAGTCTGTGTCCAATTTATCCATGAGCTTGATTGCTCATACAGCCAAAGGGATGTCCAGTACAGCGGGTACAGGTGTAGCCATAAGGAGACACACCTGGATGCACTTTTGTGACTTTGCGGAACTGTTCAAGTCTTCTTTCATCAGTGCTTCTTTTGATTGAACTTCTTTTTTAAAATCCTAAAGTAAGAGAGACTTTATCCAGGTGTGAGAAGGATGGTAAGACCCTTTCTGCTGTGGGCATATGTTTCTCCACTCCTCAGAGGTAATTTTCCACAAAACAAGGGAGTGTTGAAAAATTGTGGTTCACAAAATCCCAAGGGCCTTTCCAAGATACACATGGAGAGAGTTTCCCGAAAGGCAGATGGAGGGAACCAAAATGGAAGACACCATCCTCGCAGTAGAGGTGGTCCACAAAAATAGGGCTTCAATGATTCCTTCCCAGGAAAGCCTTTCAGCATTCCTGAAGTGAGACCCAATTGTCTTCCTTTAGAGGCAGTCAGGGGGTGCCTATCCTTGCACCTAAACACCTAGTAAATTTAACAACAAATTTCTGGGTGCAACGGATTGTTTCCAGAGTCCATCTCATTTCCTTTTCTCTCCATGCTCCTTTAGTCAAGAAAATCGCTGATGTTCCACCCAGTTAGAGGGATTCAGCGGTACAAGAAGTGCAAAAACTGCTGGACAAGAGTCATCCAAGAAGTCACACCAGACCAGAAAGGATCCTGAACCTGCTCAGGATTCTTTTTAGTGCAAAAAAAAAAAGACGGGACTGTTGACCCAGTTTGGATCTTAATGTGCCAAACAAATCTGTTCGGCAAACAAAAATTCTGGATGGTCAAGATACAGGCTGTTCTTCCCTTACTGAAGAGAGACGACTGGATATACTCAGACGTTCTAGATGCATATTATCATATAAAGATGGATAAACGCTCCAGAAGATTCCTGTGCTTCTGGCTGGGGGCCGGTCATTACCAATTCTGAGTACTGCCCTTTGGTCTCATCACCGCCTCTAGTGAGTTCACCAAATGCATAGCAGTAGTAGCAGCTCACTTGAAACTGCAAGGATTCTGAGTGTTTATGTACCTATACGACTGGCTTATAACCACTTAGACCAGGCATTAGTTAATGGTAGCCAGAGATTACACCCTCGATATCTGCGCTCATCTGGGGATTACGGTAAATCTCTAAAAATCACATTTAACACCAACAGAATGTTTAGAATTCATAGGGGCTGTACTAAATACTCCAACAACAATAGTATTCTTTCTTCCAGAAAGACGTCCGAGAATAGTGGGACAAGTTCAAAAGATAATCCGCAGAAAGAGATTTCCAGCCCGAATAGTCTTGCAAGAGTTGAGGGCAGCTTCAGTAACTCTAGTACCTTTAGCCAGGTTACATATGAGAATTTTGCAATGGCTACTAGCTTCCAAGTGGTCCATTCTCCACCAATCCTTGTCAGACCAAATCCTGATCACCAATTTTTACAAAATGGATATTCTTTGGTGGGTACACGCCGAACAAATTCTCCACGGTCATCCCTTTGTTCTTCCAGAGCCCACAGCCATAGTCACCACGGACACCTCCCAGACAGGGTGGGAGGGCATTATCTGGGCAAGACGGTCCAAGGCACTTGGTCCCCATTAGAGGGCTACTTGCACATCATTGTCCTGAAGCTAAGAGCGGTGCTTCTTGCGTTGCAGTCCTTTCACATAGCTCTTCCTCAGGGGACTACTGCAGTTCAAACAATATGTCAGTGGATTGGTACATCAACAAGTAGGGAGCAACCAAGTATTTACCTCCTTTGTCGAGAAGCCCTCAGAGTGTGGCAGTGGGTGATCTCTTTCAACTGGTTTCTGATAGCAGTGCACATTCCGGGGGTACCACTGTGATTGCAGACAAGCTGAGCAGATGCATCCTTCAGCCTCACGAGTAGTCTCTCTGTCTAGAAGTGGCAAAAGTGATATTCCATCATTGGGGTCAACCTTGCTGCGGCCTGTTTGCATCCCTCCTAAACAAGTGCAGCAATTACTTCACCCTGATTCCATCTCTGGGGAAGTTACCCAGAGAACCTCTCCACCATAATTTGCTCCCTGTCTCCTGTATGCCTTTCCTCCCGATACCTCTAATTCCAAAAGTTTTACAGAAAGCACTGCTTGAAAAGCACAGTAATCCTCATTGCACTCTTTTGGCCTAGACAGATTTGGTTCCCTTTTCTTTGGCCTTATCTGATTCAACAATCTTAGATTCTGGACCCAGTTCCAGAACTTCTGTCATATCCAGATGGTCTTGTTCACCCAGACATACTGAACCTCAAGCTGAGTGTGTGGTTCCTCCAGTTCCATTAGTTGCCAGGTGTCCTGATATTTCCTCTCCAGTACGCTATATCCTCTTGTCGCTCATAAACCTTCCACTCGAAAACTGTACTGCAGTAAGTTGAAGAGATTTACCATTTGGGCCCATGAAAAAGCAAATTAATCCTTTTTTTGCTTCCACAGAGCATGTTTTAGACTTTTTAGCCTCTCTCTTCAGTGCTAGAGCATCTCTTCCACTATCAGATTACAATTGGCTGCAATCTCTCATTTTCATGATGGTTTAGAGGAACTGTCATAGACTCTGTAAATAATTCTTAAGAGGCACACTTTTCTTAAAACCCCTGCTCAAAGACCCCACTCCTCCTTGGGATCTGAACATAGTACTGCAGGCCGTAATACATTCCCCTTTGAACCCTCTGCGGAATGTGATCTGAAATTTTTATCTTGGAAGACACTGTGTTTGGTAGCCATTACTTCTGCCAGGAATATTTCAACGATCCAGGCCTTGTTGTCTGAATTTCCTTATCTGATTTTCCATAAGGATAGGGTCGCCGTAGGAACAAACCCCTCCTTTCCATCCAAGGTAGTATCAGAAGCTTACATCAATCAGACGATTAATTTACTGGTTGTCTTCCCAAATCATTCCAGCAAAGGAGAAGTTGCCTTAAATTTACTCGATTCATAGACAATTACGTTTCTACCTTCACACAACTAAAGATGTTAGAAAATCAAGTCAACTGTTTGCTTTACCCAAATTTGTACTGGAAAAGGAAACTGCAAGATTATTCTTGCTAAATGGTTGAAGGATTGCATTTCATTTATTTATGATAAGAATAAGTTAACCTTGCTAAGCCCATCAAAGCACTTTCTACAAGATCTATAGCCACTTAAGCTGTTTTCCAGTCTAGAGCTTCAGTTTATATTATTTGTGCAGCAGGTACTTGGGCTTTGTGCAGCAGGTACTTGGGCTTCTCCCCATACCGTTACTCATTTACAAACTGGACTTAGTCTCTAGGGGAAGATCTTCCTTTGGCTCGATGGTGCTCGGGAATATCTTTCTGTGAGTTCACCCAAGATTTTTGGTAGCTGGGGACTTTGTCCTGTCTGTCAAGGATAAAATGAAGATTGACATCATCAGATAAGGAAGATGTTCTTCGTGTTTGACTGTTGTAGTCATCACATTTGGGTTATCCCTGCCAGGGTGGCCATCGGCCGGCCTGAATACCAGAGACTTAATATTTCTGCGTCTGTTGCTGTCACTTGAAGACTGACGTCAGGTTGGCAGCGGTATAAAGGAAGGCAGCCGACACCATTACATCAGTCTTTCTTGATGTGGTGCCTGAAGCAGAAGCAGTAAGCACGAGTGCCGGTCGGCCACTACCTGAGTTTCGTTTCCGAATTGAAGTTGAAGTCTTTGAAAGCTAAGTACCCTGTTGGGGATCCTTTTTTCTTGCAATAACCGATGTCAGAAAAAGTTAATAATTGTCTCGCCTGTGGAAGCAAATACTACACCGGGACTTCCACTCTTACTGCGTCACGTCTCTAGGCCCAGACCACGACGTCCCTCATTGTCAGTTCTGTGCTTTGTTTAATGCCAGAACTATTCGTCATTGGGCCCTTATTGTAGCCAGATATTTTTGATTACAGTCCTCTAATTCCGATATGGCTTCCGTAAGCCATCCGACAGCTGATCTTCCAAAAAACGTAAAGATAAAGACAAAGACAGACTGCACAGGACAAAACCTTCCGACGACAGTACCACCAAACTGGTAGTCAGTCCTCCAGAATTCAGTGAGGCGCTTTCGCAGCTCCTGATGCCCGCTTCAGTTAATTTTCAGGCTGCTACTGAGACCCTTTCAGAGTCCAGTATGCCGCAGAACTCTTGTTTGTCTAAGGATCCTGCGGTCGTCTCTACCTTGGATGGGTCCGGAGCCGCTGTGCAGGCACCAGCTTCTGAGGAAGTCCTTCACAACACTGACTCCAGACATAAACCAACCCCTTCTTTCACGGCTCTTTCTTTCTAAAACAACAGAGTTCCTTAGGCTTAGGGGTCGAACCACCCCCAAGAAACAGACTACCAGCCATTCTCTGGCACCTGCTCCCTTGCCTCAGTTACAGATGCTTTAAAATGGCAGAGGACCTTATTATGCTGATTAGGGGAAGCCAAGCCACTCTCTCAAAAAGAAAAAGAGATCTGTTTCCAGTAGTTTTGTCTGAACAAGAGTCAGATGAATCTGATGCATCTGACAATGAAGACATGCAGCCCCTCTCTACATATGAAGATTCTGATGCAGAGGAATCCATTCTTTCAGCCTCTTCCCCCAGAGGATTTTTCCTTTGAGGAAACCCTGCATACTTCAAGGGAACATTTCAAATGGGAGAGTCCATACTACCCACAGTCTAAACATAAACTTGGAGAGTTCCTGGACCTTCCACAGCACAGGCCCTTAGCCATCTTTCCAGTCCTAGATGTGGTGGATCATGTCTTTCTTGAATCCAGCTTGATTCCAGATGCCCTCCCTCCTGCTCCTTGAAGACCAGACAGGTACTTAGAGTCCCTGACTCTCACAAATATCTTTTTAAAAAACTAACAGTGGACCCTGAGGTCATTACTCAAGGCCCAAAAGGGGTTAAAGCTACTTCAGCTAAGAATCCCACCCTCTCAGACAGGGATTCCAGAGCACAGGACAGATTGGGTAAAAAATGCACACCTCAGCTACTCTTGCTATCAGGGCACTAAATTGTCAGTTCCATATTGTTAAATATCAGCAACATACATTGGAACTCCTTAAACAAAAAATTTCCTTTTTTCCTGCATAGGCAGAATCTAAAGATTTACAGGAGTTGATGTACTCTGCTGGTCAAGTAAGTAAGCACACTTTGGACTGTGGTTTTGACGCCCTAGAAGCTTCTTGCAGGGCAGCAGTCACTGGATCTGTCATTAGAAGACATGCATGGCCTAAGTAACAACCCCTGCCAGACCATGTCAAATCAAAATTGTTGGATGCACCCTTGCACAAAGATAACTAATTTGGTACTAAAGTAGAAGAGGTGTTAAAAAAGATGGAAGAAAAAGAAAAAAATCTGTGCAGACTGTTAAAGATTTCTTACAGTTACAGCCCCCTAGGTTCAGCAGGCACTTTCCCTCCAAGCACTGGGCCTTTCCTGCACCTAGGAAACAGACCTCCAAGATAGCAGTCCCAGGGGTTGCAGAGTTTTAAGCAGTGGACTGCCTCCACTTCAAAACCAGGGAGTTCTAAGCCACCCCCTTATGGTAAGAACTCACAATGACTCACCCTCTTCCTACCTCGCCTCTGCCCACCATCACATAACCTTAGGAGGAAAACTCTCCTTTCACACAAGCACCTGACCCACCCTTACCAAGGACCAGTGGGTTCTGAACATTGTGTCTCAGCGGTACAAATTCTCCTTCCACACCCTTCCAACCCCAAAAGGGTTCCCAGATCTACCACCAAATCAGTGGGCTGAGGATCAAAAGCAAATCCATACCCTGCTCTTCTTGGGAGCAGTAGAACACGTTCCTGCAGAGCAGATAGGCCAAGGCTTCTACTCCAGACTTTTTCTGGTACCCAGAAAAGAGGGCACCTGGCGCCCCATCCTCGATCTATCCATTCTAAACACCTTCCTGGTGATGCTCTCCCTCCAGCAGCTGCTACCCATGCTCTCCAAGTACGCTTTGCTAGCCACCCTGGACCTAAGAGGCCTACCTCCACATTCCCATCATCGAGTCCTGTAGAAAATATCTTCGCTTCAGGGTAGAATCTCAACACTTTCAGTTCTCTGCACTTCCCTTTGGCTTTTCTACTGCTCCCAGAGTTTTCACAAGATGCCTGGCTCCAGCCATTGCTTTTTGCAGACAAAGAAATATTCAAATTTACTCCTACTTAGACGACTGCCTTATTCAGGCAGACAGCCAGGAATAGCTGCTCAAAGACCTGACCTTTGTAAAGGACCTACTAACCTCCTTAGGGTATACAGTCAACGAAAAGAAACCCAAACAAGTACCACCAAAAGGATAATCTTCCTGGGAGCAAGTCTGGACACAGCATCCCAGATGGCATGCCTAACACCAGGAAACAGTGTCCTATCAGCTTACTTCTCTCAACTGACCACCAGGCCCCAGCTTTCTGTAAGGGAAATCCTGCAAGCTCTGGGGTTCATGGCATCTTGCATACTCCATATTCCATATGCCAGACTGTATATGAGGAAACTTCAATGTACCTAAAGAGCCTTAGGTGTCAACACTCTCAAGATCTGGAAACTATTTACCCATTATTTCTTGCCAGAGGAAGGAATTTCTTTGGTGGGCAACAAGCTCCCACAACAAGGGACTGCCCTTCTCCCCACACCCTGCCGCCCAGACCCTCACCATAGACGCATCAGACTATGCTTGAGGTGCACACCTGGACGGCAGATGCATACAGGGCCAATGGAACCCCCAGCAACTCCCCCTGCACATCAGTCAAAAAGAGATGATGGCTGTGCAGCAGGCCTTGATAGCTTTCAAACCCCTTCTCTCTTCATAGATTCTCCTGCTCAAAACAGACAACGCCACCATCCTGGATTACTTAGCTGAACTACTACACAGTGGTCTCTCTTTTTCTCTTTTATAAAAATTCATGCCACTGCTATTTCAGCTCATTTTCCCACTGAGCAGCCTCTTTTTTTTCACACCCTGTGATCAAACAGTTCCTCAGAGGGGCTAAAAACTTGAAGCCCCCCAGAAGAGCACCAACACCGGCTTGAAACCTTAACTTTGTCTTGGAAAAACTCACCCTGCCTCCTTTCTCACCAGTTTCTTTTGGAGAGCTAAAATTTCTCTTCTGGAAGACCACCTTCAGCTAGAAGAGTCTTTGAGCTGTAAGCACTCATGGCAGTGGAACCCTTCACCACCTTCCATGCAGACAGGGTATCCCTCAGAACTAATCCAGCCTTTATGCCCAAGGTGATGTTCAGTGTGGCTCCCAAGCAATCCATCCATTTGCCCACCTTTTTTCCTAACCCTCAAAACAAGGGGGAAAGGATTCTGCACTCTCTAGATGTGCACAGACAACTCAGATACTTTCTGGACAGGACTAGACCAAACAGAAAATCTGATCAACTGCTGGTTAGCTTTGCTACAGGGGCAGAGGGCAAAGCCATCTCCAAGCAAACCATTTCCAAATGGATTGCACACTGCATCCATTTCTGCTACAAACGGCATGGCAAGCATCCCCCCAAGGGGGTCAGGACACACTCTACCAGAGCAGCCTCCCCCTCTGCAGCTTTCCTCAGAGGAGTCCCCACCAGAGACATCCGGAACTGCCACCTGGGCATCTGTTCACACTTTTACCAGACATTACCATCTGCCTCTCTTTTTTCCAAATCCAGGGCAGGTTTTGCCTCTGCAGTCTTACAGGGCATGCTAGCCGGCCCCTAGCTTCCTTGACTGCCTTCACCCATTTCCTCAGCTTTGGGAATCTACCCAAATGTTATGACTGCAACAGTGAAACACAAAGAACATAGTACAGATGTCCTTCAAGGATGCATCTGCAGTCCTTAGATATGGGTTGTCCTGCCTCAGGCAGCCCTTCGGTCGGCTGGATTCCAAAGTCTGGGTCCGGTGTCGGCTGATGTCGCCCTTTCCCCGACGTCAGAGCGCCTGGGGTATAAAAGAGTCAGCCGACGCCATCTTCCTCAGTCTTTCTTGCCGCGTGGTGCCCGAAGCAGAAGCAGTTCGCAAGTGCCGGTCGGCCAGCTCCTGTAAATTCAGCTACTGAAGACTTCAAAAAGCTAAGTACCCCGTTGGGGACTCTTTCTTGCCTCAGCCGATGTCAGATCAAACGCTTAAAGTTAATAATTGCTTGACTTGTGGGAAACAAATACCTCATAAGGATTTCCATTCCTACTGCCTCCCTTGCCTAGGCCCAGACCACGACGTCTCGGCCTGTACTGCCTGTGCCTCCTTTAATCGACGCACTCTTAGGCGTAGGTCGGAGTTTGCAGAGGAATTTTTTGGGGCTAGTTTCTCTTATAAAATGCCGTCGGAGACTCCGACTTCTCATTTAACCAAAAAACGGAAGGAAAAGGACCATCACATGCGGACCGTGGTTTCGGCTGAAACCACTCCTAGGCCTACCGCGAGTGTCTCGGTCTCGGTTGAAACAAAGTCCTTGGTACTTCCGACCGTGGAAACTGTGCAACCGACAGCCTGTGCCCCGGAGGTTTCTTCGGAGTCGGTTATGGATTTACCCTCGGAAACCGGTGTTCAGGAAACTACCAACACCATTCCCTTAGACAAGACTACCCCAGCACGTGGAGCAGCCAGGCCCCCTGCATCCATGTCCATTAAAGCATTCACTAGGGCTAAAGCTGCTAAGCAACAAAAAACTCTGCCTCCCAAGACTATTTCTCAGGGAATCCACTACAGGTTCTCGGATACTAAGTTTGGCTGAGGATCTTATTTCCTTAATCAGGGGATCCCAGCCTCATCCGGACAGGGGCTCTCAACCCCCTCTAGACAAAAGGCCCAGGGTTGAGTCCGCTGATCCTCAGTCCTCTGATGAGGCCTCTGAGGGCTCTGCTCTATCAGATTACCAGGAGGAGGCCTTCACGGCCTACGAGGATTCTGATGCAGAGGAATCCATTCCCTCTGCCTCCCCTCCTGAAGAGCTGTCCTTTGGGGAGACCCTTCACTCCATGAGAGAGCATTTCCAATGGCAGGGCCAGGAATTCTCCGATTCCAGGAAGAGATTAAGGACTTTTCTTCATTTACCTCAGCATAGGCCTTTGGCTATTCCTCCAGTTTTAAGTGTCATTGATGATGTGTATTCTGAGTCTAGCACTACCCCTGACACCCTTCCTCCGGTTCCTGTTAAACCCGATGGGTACTACAGGGTCCCGGACTCGCATAATTTCCTTTATAAGGCCCACTCTGCTGACCCAAAAACTATTTCCCAGGGTCCTAAAGGGGTTGCAGCTGCCACTACTAAAAATCCACTCCTCTCTGAAAGGGAGTCCAGGGCTTTAGAGAGATGGGGTAAAAAAGTGTATACTTCTTCCACTCTGTCTATGAGGGCTTTAAATTGTCAATTTCATATGATACAGTACCAAGAGTATTTGTTGGATGAATTGCAGAAAAAGCTGTCTTCTCCTGAACCCCTAGACCATAAGTCACTTCAGGATCTGGTACATAATTCACAACAGGTTAGCAACCATTTCTTGCAGTGTGGTTATGATGCATTGGAAGCTTCATGTAGGTCAGCAATGACAGGTGCAGTCATACGTAGACATGCTTGGCTGAAGGAACAATCTCTGCCAGATCATGTTAAGGCTAAGCTTCTGGATGCTCCACTAGAAAAGCAAAAGTTATTTGGCTCCACTGCTCAGGAGGTCTTAAAGAAATTTTGAGGAAAAGGCTAAATCTGTACAAACAGTCAAAGACTTCCTCCAGGTGCAACCACCAAGATTCAGCAGAAATTGGCCTTCTAAGAATTGGTCCTTTCCGGAAGAGAGATATCAAAGAGGCAAGAACAGGCGTGCCAGAGGTAGAGGGCAAGCTAGAGGCTCCTACAGAGGATGTCAGTGGCAGCCTCCTAACCAGCGAGGTAGTGCAGGACCAACAACTGCTGCACAAGGACAGACTCAATGACTTCACCTTGATCCCGCCAACCAGGGCTCAATTAGAAGCACCTTTGGGCGGAAAATTGTCTTTATTCTCAAGAAATTGGCACAGTATTACAAGGGACAAATGGACACTGCAAATAATAGATGAAGGATACAGGTTCCATTTCCATACATTACCAAAAAGAAAAGGAATGCCAAACCTGCCACCAAATCAAAGGACAGAGGCTTTAAAACAAATTGCCAACCTATTGCAAATGAAAGCTATAGAAAAGGTTCCTCTCGCAGAACAAGGCCAAGGATTTTATTCCAGACTATTCCTTGTCCCAAGAAAAGAAAAACAATGGAGACCTATTCTCGATTTGTCCGCACTCAATACTTATCTCATTGTGCCAAAATTCAAAATGCTGACCCTACAGCAACTCCTTCCCATGCTGGGCAAGGGGTCTTGGCTGGTAACTCTAGACCTCAAGGAGGCATACTTGCATGTCCCTATCAGACAAAGTTGCAGAAGACACCTCAGATTTCTTGCAGGTTCAGAGCACTATCAATTCTCAGCATTGCCCTTTGGCTTATCTACTGCGCCCAGAGTATTCACGAAATGCCTGGCATCAGTAATTGCACACTGCAGACTTCAGGGGATTCAAATATACCCGTATCTGGACGACTGCCTTATACAAGCGGACAGCCAACAAACTTTGGAAAAACATTTGAATTATGCCATCCGCCTTTGCAGGCCTTGGGATACACAGTCAACATTCACAAGTCAAGACTTGTGCCACCCCAAAGAATAACTTTTCTGGGTGCGGAACTAGATGCAACCACCCAAATGGCTTTTCTCACAGAAGAAAAACAAAGACAACTACCGGATTACTTCAAAAATCTGACAAAACAAACTCAGATGACTGCAAGGAAAATCCTGCAGGCCCTGGGTTACATGGCATCGTGCATTCTTCTGATTCCACAAGCAAGGCTGCATATGAGAAAACTACAATGGTATCTAAGGAGTTTATGGTCTCAGGTGGCCTAATGGTTAAGGTGTATGCCTTACAAACACAAGGTGCAGGGTTTGAGTCTCACAAGGGATAATCGGCTAGGCTTACAATGGCTCGCAAGGGCAGTTAGCCTAGTACTAACCTATTGGTTGGGAGGGTGGCCTAATGGTTAAGGTGTTTGCCTTACAAACACAAGGTACAGGGTTTGAATCTCACAGGGGATAATTGGCTAGGCTTAAAATGGCTCGCAAGGGGAGTTAGCCTAGTACTAATCTATGAACCTATGAACCTATGAGCACAATCACAGCCTAGAAACTTTGATACCACTCATTCCATGCCTTCAAAAGGAATTCCTGTGGTGGGCCCAAGCAAACCAGTCAAACAAGGGTCTGCCTTTCAGCAAACCAGTAACCAGCCAAACCATTACCTCGGATGCTTCAGACCATGGATGGAGTGCACACATGGAGGACAGATGCATCCAAGGACTATGGTCTCAGAAAGAATTGCGCATGCACATAAACCAAAAGGAAATGCTGGCAGTGATACATGCAATCGAGTCCTTCAAGCACTTTCTACATCAAGGCCACCTGCTAATAAGGACAGACAATACCACAGTTATGTGGTACATAAACAAGCAAGGAGGTACCCATTCCTACCCTCTATGCAGACTAGCAGTTAATCTTTGGGAACTTTCCCTAAAACTCAATATAGAGCTGCAATCCCAGTTTGTGCCAGGAAAAGACAATACACTGGCGGACAGCCTAAGCAGAAATACCATGGATCCACATGAATGGATGTTACACCCAGACATCTTCCTTCAGATAACACAATTTTGGGGAAGGCCAAACATAGATCTTTTTGCCTCCCACCACAATCATCAGCTGAAGAAATTCTGTTCAAGGACATACCACCCACAAGCATGGAAAGTGGACGCCCTCTCTTTCAGCTGGAATACTCTTAACAGTGTATGCATTTCCACCTCTTCCACTAATGACCAGGGTCTAACTGAAAATCAGGACAGAGCAGCCAAAAGAGATTCTAATAGCCCCGGACTGGCCAAGGCAGCACTGGTACCCACTGTTACGATACCTGTCACACACGAAACCGTGGCCTCTACCACAATGGTCACTTCTGACACAGCACAATTACAAAACTCTGCACTCCAGCCTGAAAACCATGCAGCTAACAGCCTGGAGAATACCTTGACTCCTCACCAGGAAAATCTATCCAAGAGAGTGAAGGATATCATCATGGAAGCTCGCAGACCTTCCACGAGAAAGGCATATTCAGCAAAATGGAAAATATTCCACACTTGGAGCACCGCAAAGGGCCTAGATGCCACAGTGATGGGCATGGCACATATCCTGGAATACTTGGCAGAAATGCTCCACAATGGCCTTTCTTACTCTTCCATAAAAATTCTTGCTTCAGCAATTTCAGCAGAATACAATACTGATCCACCTGTTTTCTCTCATCCTCTCCTAAGGCAGTTTCTAAGAGGAATTAAAAACATCAATCCTCCAAGAAGACCACCAGTGCCTACATGGGACCTTAACTTCATGTTGGAAAAGTTGACTCTACCTCCCTTTGAACCAGCAGCATCTTCAGAGCTACAGTTCCTGTCTCGGAAGACTGCCTTCCTTCTGGCCATAACCTCAGCAAGAAGAGTATCTGAATTGCAGGCACTCATGGCAGTACAACCATTTCTTATTTTTCATCAGGACAGAGTCTCCTTGAGAACCAATCCTTCATTCATGCCAAAGGTGGTATCCAGGGTCTCATTGAACCAAGCTATTCACCTGCCTACCTTCTTTCCAGATCCGCAAAACAAGGGAGAAAAACTTCTGCATACCCTGGACATTCACAGACAGATGTCCTAACAAATGGGTTGTCCTGTCGTCAGGCAGCCCTTCGGTCGGCCGGATTCCAAAGTCTGGGTCTGGCCTCGGCTGGTGTCGCACTTCACCCGACGTCATCTCTGCTGGTCTTCGGGTATAAAGGCATCAGCCGACGCCATTTTCCCCAGTCTTTCTTGCCGCGTGGCGCCCGAAGCAGAAGCTGTTCGCAAGTGCCGGTCGGTCAGATCCAGAGATTACTACTACCGAATACTACTTCGAAGACTTCTAAAAGCTAAGTACCCCGTTGGGGACTCTTTCTTGCCTCAGCCGATGTCAGAAAAAGTAAATAACTGTTTAACTTGTGGGAAACAAATACCTCATAAAGATTTCCACTCTTACTGCTTACCTTGTTTAGGCCCAGACCACGGCGTAGCAGCCTGTTTAGCCTGTGCTTCCTTCAACCGGCGAGCGCTTAGGCGTCGGTCGGAGTTTGCTGAACAGTTTTTCAGCTCAGATTTTGCGTACATTATGCCGTCGGATCCTCCGACTTCTCAAATTGTTAAAAAACGCAAAGAAAAAGACCGACACTCGCGGTCCGCGGGTTCGGCGAAACCATGGTTAAGCAAACCGAGTGTCTCTGTTTCGGCGAAACCGAGCAAGCGGGTCAATCTTCAGCGAATCCATGACTACTACCGAGGCTCCTGCTACCTAGTTGAATCGGCCTCTGAAGTTTTGCCTACTAATGTGGTTCCTATAGAATTATCAGACACCATCCCTTTGGATGTCTCTACCCCAGCACGTGGTGCTGCTAGGCCTCCTGCAGCCATGTCTATTAAGGCCTTTGCCAGGGCTAAAGCAGCCAAAACTGCTAAATCAGTGCCTGTTAAGCCCCCTCACACAGGCCCAGTTCCAGTTCTCAAATGCTTACTCTGGCAGAGGATCTCATCTCTTTAATTAGGGGATCCCAATCTCACCCAGACAGGGCCTCTCAGCCTCCAGAAAAGAGACCTAGAGCAGAGCCCCCAGAGCCAGTGTCCTCAGATGATTCTTCTGATGACTCAGACATTACAGACCATCCAGAGGCTCCTTTTTCTACTTATGAAGATTCTGATGCTGAAGAATCTATTCCATCTGCCTCTCCACCAGAGGAATTTTCCTTTGGGGAAACCTTACATGCCATGAGAGAGCAATTCCAATGGCAGGGACAAGATTTCTCAGATTCAAGAAAAAGGCTTAGGACCTTTCTACACTTACCGCAACATAGGCCCTTAGCTATACCTCCAGTTCTGCCTGTTGTGGATGATGCATTTAATGATGTTTGCACTGCTCCTGATACTTTACCTCCAGCCCCTGCCAAACCAGATAGGTTTTACAGGGTACCGGACACTCATCACCACCTATACAAGCCCCCACTTGCAGATCCCGAGACTATCTCCCAGGGGCCTAAGGCAGTAGCTTCGATCTCAGCAAAACCCTCTCCCTTCTGAAAGGGAATCCAGGTCCTTAGAGAGATGGGGTAAAAAAGTTTACACCTCTGCCACTCTATCAGCTAGAGCTTTGAACTGTCAGTTTCATATGATCCAATACCAAGAGTTTATGCTTGATCAGTTAACTAAGAAACTGTCCTCTGATGACTCCTTAGATAAGAAATATGTTTTAGAAATGGTGAATAACATTCAGCAGGTTAGTAACCATTCTTTAAAATGTGGCTATGATGCACTGGAGGCTTCATTTAGATCAGCCATGACTGGCACAGTTATAAGAAGGCATGCATGGTTGAAAGAACAGGTCTTGCCGGATCATGTTAAAGTAAAGCTGTTAGATGCTCCTATGGATAAGGCCAGTCTATTTGGTTCTCCTGCTCAGCAAGTAATGAAGAAAATGGAAGAGAAGGCAAAATCTGTACAAACAGTTAAAGATTTCTTACAGGTTCAGCCCCCAAGGTTTAGCAGGAACTGGCCTTCCAAAAATTGGTCCTTTCCAGACTCCTCTAAATCTCAGAGAAGCAGGAATAGGCGTTCCAGAGGTAGGAATCAATCCAGAGGAGGTGCCTACAGAGGACGCCAGTGGCAAGGCAATAACCAGCGAGGTACAGACACAACCACTGCCACTGCAACAGGACAATCACAGTGACTTGGCTCTGACACCGCCTACCAGGGAACAAATAGCAGCACCCTTAGGCGGAAAGTTAGCCTTATTTTCAAAAAATTGGCACTATATCACAAAAGACAAGTGGATTTTGCAGACCATAGACCAAGGCTACAGGTTTCACTTCCACACCTTACCAGTAAAAAGAGGAATGCCAAACCTACCTCCAAACCAGAAAACAGAAGCTCTAAAGCAGATAGCTCAATTAACAAAGATGAGAG
Source organism: Protopterus annectens (assembly GCF_019279795.1). Taxonomy (NCBI): domain Eukaryota; kingdom Metazoa; phylum Chordata; order Ceratodontiformes; family Protopteridae; genus Protopterus; species Protopterus annectens. Next base: position 600,304,999 of record NC_056739.1, on the reverse strand, counting down.
CTGTGGAAAGAGTACCACCAACAGAACAGGGCAAAGGATTCTACTCCAGACTCTTCCTAGTACCAAGAAAAGAGAAAAGTTGGAGACCTATTCTCGACCTGTCCGCCTTAAACACATTTATCATTGTCCCAAAATTCAAAATGCTGACCCTACAGCAACTTCTTCCCATGCTGGGCAAGGAGTGTTGGCTGGTAACTCTAGATCTCAAGGAGGCATACCTGCACGTCCCCATACGACCAAATTGCAGAAGATACCTCAGATTTCTTGCAGGATCAGAGCATTATCAATTCTCAGCATTGCCCTTTGGCTTATCTACTGCGCCCAGAGTATTCACAAAATGCCTGGCATCAGTAATCGCTCATTGCAGGCTACAGGGAATCCAAATTTATCCATACCTGGACGACTGCCTGATACAAGCGGACAACAAAAGCAAGCTGACAAAAGACTTACAAAGGGTCATTTGCTTACTACAAGCCCTGGGATACACAGTCAATTTAAAAAAGTCAAGACTGACACCGTCCCAAACAAGAACATTCTTGGGTGCGGAATTGGACACAGTAAAACAGATGGCATTCCTAACTGCAGAAAAACAAGAACAACTCCCTCTTTACTTCTTGGCATTAACAAAGCAGAACAAACTAACAGCAAGGAAAGTACTGCAGGCCTTAGGCTTCACGGCATCATGCATAATCCTGGTCCCCCATGCCAGACTGCATATGAGAAAGCTACAGTGGTACCTAAAGAATTTATGGTCTCAACACAGGCACAGCTTAGAAACCGAAATACCACTAATCCCATGCCTGAAACAAGAGTTCCTATGGTGGGCTCAAGCATGTCAGTCAAACCCAGGCTTGCCCTTCCATAACTTTCAAGCAAGCCAAACCATCACAACGGACGCCTCAGACCTAGGTTGGGGGGCACACATGCTGGACAAATGCATACAAGGATTATGGACACCAGACCCGCTGCACCTGCACATAAACCAAAACGAAATGCTGGCAGTAAAACTAGCAATCCAGAATTTCAGACCATTCCTCAAAGAAGGCCATTTAATGATAAGGACAGACAACACCACAGTCATGTGGTACATCAACAAACAGGGAGGCACTCATTCATACCCCCTATGCAGAATGACTCTGGACCTTTGGAATATGGCTCTGAGCTACAACATCCAGTTACAGGCAATATTTGTACCGGAAAAGAAAACATCCTAGCAGACATGTTAAGCAGAACTACCTCGGATGCTCACGAATGGATGCTACACCCGGACATCTTCAAAGCCATCACAAAGAAATGGGGAATGCCACAAATAGACCTATTCGCATCCCCACTCAATCACCAGCTCAAGAAATTCTGCACAAGGACATACCACCCACTTGCATGGAAGGTGGACTCTCTATCCTTCAGTTGGAAAGGCCTGACAGCATATGCATTTCCACCTCTTCCTTTGATGCACAAGGTACTACTGAAAATCAAAGAGGAACGTCCAAGGATAATTCTGATAGCTCCAAACTGGCCAAGACAACACTGGTATCCATTGCTGAGGAGCATGTCTCTGGGGAGAACGTGGACACTACCCCTGATGCCTTTGATGTTAACTCAGAAGGACTACAACATCATGCATCCAAACCTAAAAACTCTGCAACTGACTGCCTGGAACATTACATAACACCAACTAACCCAGATTTATCCCAAAGGGTTAAAGACATTATCCTTGAGGCCCGCAGACCTTCAACAAGAAGGAACTATGCAGGAAAATGGAAAAGGTTTGTCATTTGGAGTACTGAAAGAGGAAAAGATGTGTCAAAGATAGATATTGCTAACATCCTGGAGTACTTGGCAGAGCTTCTCCATACAGGCCTGTCCTATTCATCCATCAAGATACATGCATCAGCTATTTCTGCAGAATACAGCTTGATCCCCTGTCTTCTCACATCCTCTACTCAGACAGTTCCTCAGAGGAATCAAGAATGTAAAACCTCCTAGGAAACCACCATTACCAGCATGGGACTTGAACTTTGTGCTAGAAAAATTGACACTCCTCCATTTGAACCAGCAGCAACAGCAGATCTTCAACACCTATCCTGGAAAACTGCTTTCCTACTGGCAATTACTTCAGCAAGAAGGGTTTCGGAACTACAGGCCTTAATGGCAGTACAACCCTTCCTAATCTTCCATCAAGATAGTGTCCATGAGAACTAATCCTACATTTATGCCTAAGGTGGTATCCAGAGTGTCTCTAAATCAGGCAATCCACCTACCTACCTTCTTTCCCAATCCACAGAACAGGGGGGAAAGACTGCTGCATACCTTGGATGTACATAGACAGTTGCGCTACTACCTGGACAGAACCAAGGGCAATAGAAAAACTGACCAGCTTTTAGTAGCTTATGCAACAGGAAGGGAAGGAAAAGCAATTTCCAAACAGACAATTTCCAAGTGGATAGGAAATTGCATAAGATTCTGTTACTCCTACCATGGAAAGCAAATTCCACAGAACATAAGACCTCACTCTACAAGGGCTACAGCCACTACCACAGCTTTCTTACGAGGAGTGACTACCAAGGACATTATTGAGGCGGCTACTTGGACCTCCGTGCATACATTTGCCAAGCATTACAACTTACCTCTATACTCTAGATCCCGAGCAGGGTTTGCCACTGCTGTATTGCAAGGGATCCTAACTACACCATAATTCTTCTTCCTCCTCCCTAGTTTGGCTATGGTATTCTACCCATTTGTTAGGACTGCAGATGCATCCTTGAAGGACATAGTACAGTTTTGTACCTACCATAAATGTAGATGTCCGAACAGGATAGCATCTGCAGTCAGGATTACCCACCCTCCTTCCCCTCTGTGGTACTCCTAGGGTATTTACCCTCCTAATAGCTAGCTAGGGGGGGATCTCTTATGGTGTATTTGTTTGTATATATGTACATACATGCTTATTTTTGTGTTTGCCTACTATTTTTTTTTGGAAACATTGGCATTTATCCAAAATTTAGTTTTCCAAGAGGGCAACTGGCATCTGGGGCAAGAAACACTGAGGAAAATGGCGTCGGCTGATGCCTTTATACCCGAAGACCAGCAGAGATGACGTCGGGTGAAGTGCGACACCAGCCGAGGCCAGTCCCAGACTTTGGAATCCGGCCGACCGAAGGGCTGCCTGACGACAGGACAACCCATTTGTTAGGACTGCAGATGCTATCCTGTTCGGACATCTACATTTATGGTAGGTACAAAACTGTACTTTACGCTACTACTTGGACAGAACTAAGACTTTCAGAAAAACCGACCAGCTGTTGGTAGCATATGCTGCAGGCATCCAAGGCAAAGCAATTTCCAAACAGACAATTTCAAAATGGATAGGAAATTGCATTTGATTCTGCTACTCTTATCATGGAAAAACTGTGCCAGCTAACATAAGGCCTCATTCCACCAGAGCCACAGCCACCTCCACAGCCTTTTTAAGAGGGGTGGCTACCAAGGACATTTTAGAAGCTGCTACATGGAGCTCCGTGCATACATTTTCCAAGCATTACAATCTGCCCTTATATTCCAGATCCAGAGCAGGCTTTGCTACGGCAGTCCTGCAGGGCATTTTAGCTACACCATCTTTTTCTTAGATCCTACCACCCCCAGCTTGGCTATGGTATTCTACCCATATGTAAGGACTGCAGATGCATCCTTGAAGGACATAGTACAGTTTTGTACCTACCATAAATGTAGATGTCCGATAGGTATGCATCTGCAGTCAGGTTTTCCCTCCCTCCTTCCCCTCTGTGGTATTTCTTGGGTACTTATCCCTCTTATAGCTAGCTGGGGTTATCTATTATGGTGTATTTGTTTTTTATTACTGTGCATGTTTGGAATATTTTGCATTTCACCAAATTTAGCCTTCCTTAGGGGGCACCTGGCATCTTGGGCAAGAAAAACTGAGGAAGATGGCATTGGCTGACTCTTTTATACCCCAGGTGCTCTGACGTCGGGGAAAGGGCGACATCAGCCGACGCCGGACCCAGACTTTGGAATCCGGCCGACCGAAGGGCTGCCTGAGGCAGGACAACCCATATGTAAGGACTGCAGATGCATACCTATCGGACATCTACATTTATGGTAGGTACAAAACTGTACTTTGTGTACACTTACCATAAATGTAGATGTTCGAGTGTCTTCACTGTTGCAGTCCTGGTTTCCGTCCCTCCTTCCCCATTTTTTATTTGTTACCTTTCTTCCTTGTTGTTCTCCTTTCCTTACAAGGGACATATTGTATTTATTTTCCACTGGTGGGGTTCTGCCTCCAAAGACTGGCCTTCTATTTTGGGGGCTTCTGACATGTTACTATAAGAAAAATTGATGTAATGGAGTTGGCTGCCTTCCTTTATATCCCTGACCACCTGATGTCAGTCCTCAAGTGACAGCAACCGACGCAGAAAAACTAAGTCTCTGGTATTCAGGCCGGCAGAGGGCTACCCTGGCAGGAATAACCCAAATGTGATGACTGCAACACTGAAGACACTCTAACATCTACATTTATGCTAATTATACACAACTGTACTTTATGTACTCAGCATAATGTTCCATCTGTGTTGTCTGTCTTCATTTATCCTTGACTTCCCTCCCTCCATCCTCCCCGACCTTAAAGAATTTTTGGTAGAGTGGATCATATATCCTTGAAGTATTATGATTATTCAAGCGCTGTGTGTGTGTGTGTGTGTGTGTATAGGTGTGTGTGTGTGTGTGTGTGTGTGTGTGTGTGTGTGTGTGTGTGTGTGTGTGTATATATATATATATATATATATATATATATATATATATATATATATATATATGGATTCACTTCATAACACTGAAAATGAGAAAACTTCATAATATAGAAGACCAAAACACTGAAACTCAAAACACTGAGAACACATTTCATACATATACTGAGTTTAAACAACATAAATCTTAGCACTTTCCACCAAGTGTAAGCAGGGGCGCAAGCCCCCCTGCACCCCCCACACCCCCTGCTACTTAAGTATATCAACTCCAAGATTGCACTTAGTGTAGTGAAGTGCAATCTTGGAGTTGATATATAGAAGTAGCAGAGGGTGTGGGGATGGCAGCTGGAAAGTGCTATGATTTATGTTGTTTAAACTCAGTATATGTATGATATGTTTTTTCAGTGCTTTGAGTTTTCAAGACTTTGAAGTTTCAGTGTTTTGGTCTTCTATATTATGAAGTTTTCTCATTTTCAGTGTTATGAAGTGAATCTAGATATATATATATATATATATATATATATATATATATATATATATATAATCTATACACACACACACACACACACACACACACACATGTGTGTGTTTATATGATTATCTAGTTTGTGCAAACTCGATCTGAGGCAATTGAGAGAGAGGGATTGTGGGTAGAGGTCAAGCTTGAGAGTTTTTTGCTGACACGAGCTGTAGTAAAGGCCGAGTCGGTTCTAATATCGGAACTGAACCCATCTGTCAAGGATAAATGAAGATAGATAACACAGTTGGCACATTATGGTGAGTACACAACTTTTTTTTTCTGTCTGATTACATAGAAGAACTTGTAATGACTACAGGCGTATTTGATTTGACTGTGATATTTGACTTTCATAGAGAGAGAGTGAGTCATACATGACCATAACCTGTAAATTTTAAAGGGCTATTAAGCACAGGCAGATCTGAAGTCTTGGGTTTACATGCAGATCCGGATGATGGCCAAATGGGACCCAAGGCAGGGTAATAGATCAGCCAACCCTCCTGCCATTCTAGTGTTCCATTACTTGGCTGTTTCTCCCCAGTTGCTGTAAACACTGTTCAAACTTTTCAGCGTGCATACCTTTTTTTCTTCTTTGCTACTGCAGTGATTAAAGCTATTAGGATTTAATTTGAAACTTCCATTTCGAGTTTTATAGCACAGACACTGATAACTATTTGCTGAACAATACAACAGATTTAACAAACAATAAACTCGAAACTCACATTCACTGAAACGGCATTGAAACCCACATTCAAAGAAAATGCATTTGGCCAGTGGTGGATTAAGTTTACCTTTGGGCTGTTAAGCCACAGGTCCCTTGAACATATTTTTAGGACCTTGCATACATGCAAGTGATGTTCTTCGGGTTTTACTGTTGCAGTCTTCACATTTGGGTTATCTGCCTGCAGGTAGCCCTCAGCCGGCCTGAATACCAGAGTCTTCGGTTCCTGCGTCAGATGCGGTCTCTTCTTCCATGATGTCAGGTCGTCGGGGGTATAAAACATGCAGCCGGTACCATTACATCAGTCTTTCTTGCCGTGCGGTGCCCGAAGCAGTAGCAGTTTGCAAGTGCCAGTCAGCCGTCTACTGAAATTTTTGTTTTTGAGTTTCAGACCCAGTTTTCAAAAAAGATAAGTACCCCATTTGGGATCCTTTTTCTTGCTCCAACCGATGTCAGTAAAAGTTAACAATTGTCTTGTCTGTGGAAAGCAAATACCTCATAAAGATTTTCATTCGTACTGCATCCCCTGTTTAGGCCCAGACCACGACGTCCCTCGCTGTTGGTTTTGTGCCTTGTTCAACGCCCAAACTATTTGTCGTCTGGCTATCTTTGCAGAAAATTATTTTTGTACTCTGTCTCAGTACTCCGAAATGGCTTTATTAAGCCATCCGACTACCGATCTTCCAAAAAAACGTAAGGATAAAGACGGAGACAGACCGCATAGGTCCAAAACTGCCGACGATGCTTCCGTTAAGCTAGTCTCCAGTCCGCTGGTACTCAGTGAGGCGCTTTCGCAGCCCCTGATACCCGCTACTTCAGATTCGCAGGCCTCTACTGAGACCCATTCGGAGTCCGGTATGCAGCGAGATGCTTCTTCGACTATGGAACATGCGGATGTCTCTACCTTGGATAGGTCCGGAGCTGCTGTGCAGGCACCAGCTTCTGAGGGTGTATTCAGGCTTGCATTTTAAACTGACGCCATCTTCTTCATCCAGGCCTAAAACTCGCACCACGCCTAGAAAACTGGTAACCAAACCGCATGCTCAGGCCCATATGCCTAAAAAACAAATGCTTAGAATGGCTGAAGACCTTATTACTTTAATTAGGGGAATCCAGCCTTCCCCCCCTGAGACCTAGAACTGATTTTCCTTCTGATAAGGAATCTGATATTTGTGTTCCTTCTGATTACCAGGATTTGCCCTCATCTACCTATGAGGATTCTGATGCAGAGGATTCCATTCCCTCTGCTTCCCCTCCAGAAGATTTTTCTTTTGGTGAAACCTTGCACACTCTTAGGGAGCATTTCTGCTGGGAAAGCCAGGATTACCCTGACTCCAAAAAGAGGCCTAGGGAATTCTTACTCCTTCCTCAACACAGGCCTTTAGCTATCCCTCCTGTTCTGGACATTGTAGATGATGCTTTCCACGAATCTAGCCTTTCCCCAGACACTTTCCCACCAGCTCCCAGAAAACTTGACAGGTGTTAGAGTGCCTGTCTCTCACAAGTTCTTCTGCAAGAATCCTACTGCTGATCCAGAGACCATTTCCCAAGGACCAAAGGGCATTAAGGCTACTGCTGCCAAAAATCCTACCCCTTCTGATAGAGATTCTAGAGCCTTGGACAGATTGGGTAATAAGGTATACGCTTCTGCTACTTTGGCCATTAGGGCTTTAAATTGCCAGTTTCATATGTTAAAGTACCAGCAGCATATTATGGGACTACTTAAACAGAAAATTATGTTGATTCCTGACTGTGCTGAACACAAAGAATTACAGGATTTAATGTATTCTGCAGAACAAGTTGGTAAACATACTTTGCTCCATGCACTATCAGTTCTCTGCACTTCCCTTTGGCTTCTCTACTGCGCCCAGGGTATTCATAAATTGTCTAGCTCCAGCCATTGCATTTTGCAGGCAGAGAAATATTCAGATGTACCCATACTTGGACGATTGTCTAATTCAGGCAGAAAGCCAGGACTTGCTATTACAACATCTGGCATTCGTAAAGAAACTTCTAACCTCACTGGGGTACACCATAAATGAAAAGAAATCTCACCTAGTACCCCACCAACATATTGTATTCCTGGGAGCAAGCTTGAACACAACTTCCCAGATGGCTTTACTCACTCCAGAGAAACAAGTTTGACAACCTACTTCAGACTATAGGCCACAAAGCCCCAGCTATCTGAAAGGAAAATTCTGCAAGCCCTGGGCCTCTTGCATTTTACTAATTCCATATGCAAGACTGCATATGAGGAAACTACAATGGTATCTAAAAAGCCTATGGTGTAAACATTCTCAGGACCTGGAATCAATGATTCTTATCATTCCTTGTATAATGACAGAGTCCCTTTGGTAGGTAGAGGCCTGCTAGCACAACAAAGGGCTCCCTTTCACTCTACCCCCTGCCTCCCAAACCTTAACAGACACATCAAACTATACATGGGGGGCTCACTTGGCAGGGCAGGGCAGTGCATTCAGGGCAAATGAACCCCGAGCAGATGCACCTGCATATCAACCAAAAAGAAATGTTAGCTGTACAGAATTCCCTGACAGCCTTCAAAGACCGCATTCTTCCAGGTCAACTATTGGTAAAGACAGACAAAACAACAGTTATGTGGTACATAAACAAGCAGGGGGAAACCCACTCGTACCCTCTCTGCAGACTAGCCATGGCTGTGTGGAACACAACCTTGGGCTACCAAGTGCACCTACAAGCTCAATTCCTGCCAGACGACTTGAGCAGAAATCTCATGGACCCGCACGAATGGAAACTGTAACCAAAAATATTCAAACTCTTGAAGGACAAATGGGGGACTCCAGAGGTAGACCTGTTTGTCTCCCCTCAGAACTACCAATTGGACAAATTCTGCGCAAGGACTCCCCACAGTCAAGCTTGGAAAGTGGTTGCCCTGTCCTTTACCTGGGAAAGCCTCTCTGTTTATGCTTTTCCTCCTCTGCCTCTCCTCTCGAAGGTTCTGCTAAAGATCAAACAGGACAAGCCAAGGGCAATAGTGATTGCTCCAGACTGGCCATGCCAGCACTGGTACCCCCTATTGCGCAGTATGACACTTCTGGAACCATGGCACCTGCCGTAAACCCCTTCCCTGCTGTCCCAGCAGGCAGACCAGATTCTGCAACCTAAGCGTCAAACCCTGGACCTTGCAGCCTGGCTAATTCATTGAGCTGTCCAATAGCATCCTTCAGTAAGCAGGTGCTAGATGTCATTCTGAAGGCAAGGAGGCCTAGTACTAGAAAATCCTATGCTGAAAAGTGGAAAAGATACTGTTCCTGGAGCCAGACTCAGGGGATGGGCACAACGGTGCTCAGCTTACCTCATATTCTTCAGTACGTAACAGAAATGCTCCACAAGGGCCTATCCTTCTCGTCAATTAAAATTCATGCCTCTGCCATTTCAGCACATTATAATACTGAGCCCAACCCTCTTCTCTCACCCCCTGCTAAAACAATTCCTTAGAGGGGCCAAAAATGTAAGACCCCTCAGGAGAGCCCCTACTCCAGCCTGGGACCTTAACTTTGTATTGGAAAAGCTAACTCTTCCTTCCTTTGAGCCAGGTGCAACAGCAGAGTTGAAATTCCTTTCTTGGAAAATGGCCTTCCTTCTAGCCATCACTTCTGCAAGAAGAATGTCTGAATTACAGGCCCTCATGGCAGTGGAACCCTTCATTATCTTCCATGCAGACAGGGTTTCCCTCAGGACCAATCCTTCCTTTATGCCCAAGATGGTGTCTAGTGTGGCCCTAAGTCAGTCCATTCATTTGCCTACTTTTTTCCCTAATCCACAGAACAAAAGAGAATGAATACTGCACTCTCTAGACGTACACAGACAACTTAGATTTTATTTGGACAGGACTAAGCCTCTCAGAAAATCTGAACAGCTGCTAGTTGGCTTTGCTGCAGGGGCAGAGAGGAAGGCCATTTCAAAGCAAACCATTTCCAAATGGATAGCCCATTGCATTCATTTCTGCTACAAGCGCCATGGAAAACCTACCTCACAGGGGATAAGATCACATTCCACCAGGGCTGCATCTACCTCTGCAGCCTTTTTCAGAGGAGTCCCTACCAGGGACATCCTAGAAGCTGCTACCTGGAGCTCTGTACATACTTCAACAAGCATTACCACATGCCTATTTTTTTCTAAATCCAGAGCTAGTTTTGCCACTGCAGTCTTGCAGGGCTTAATAGCTGGCCCTAATGCTCTCTAACTTCTTTCTCCCTTCCTTAGCTTTGGGAATCAACCCAAATATGATGACTGCAACAGTGAAACACGAAGAACATTGTACAGTTGTGTACACTTACCATAAATGTAGATGTTCGAGTGTATTCACTGTTGCAGTCCTGGTTACCCTCCCTCCAGCCCCCTGACTTCTTTTGGCTCGACCTTTCCTTCTTGTTTGGTATAGTTACGTTTTTGGTGTATTTACTTTTTGATGGAGGGTGTACCATAACATATAATTGCTTCCCATTGTGGGGGCACCTGACATCTGGGGCAAGAAAAGCTGATGTAATGGCATCGGCTGCATGTTTTATACCTCTGACTACCTGACGTCATGGAAGAGACAGCATCCGACGCAGGAACCAAAGACTCTGGTATTCAGGCTGGCTGAGGGTTACCTGCAGGCAGATAACCCAAATGTGATGACTGCAACAGTGAATACACTTGAACATCTACATTTATGGTAAGTGTACACAACTGTACTTTTTTGATTCACCTTCCTGATTGTATTACATTTAAATTATGTTCCTTGTATAATACAGCACCACTTATTAGTGTTTTTGCGTTTTGAATTTGTAGTTTTGATCATTTTTTCAGTGTGCAATAAAACAAAGTATATGACTCAATAAGACAAAACTACCCATTTCAGAACATTTCAACCATAAAAGGTCACTCAAACTTCTGTCATTACAATCCAGCAATGTCAGTCAATATGCACAATCTCTGCAGAAGTAAAAGCCATCTGAATAATTCCACATTACAGAGATCTGTAACTAATTAAGAGTTTGCTGCTGGCAAATAACTTTACATTTCAGAGTTTCATGTACGAATTCAGTGTCTGCTGCCCTTGAAGAATAAATTACATATGTTACATAAAAAAAAATGGTAAGCTGGTAATATTGTAGTAGGGAATGGCTGGTAAACCAACAATAGGGCCATAATTACTAGACATCTCAGCCAAAAGAGGACACACACAGAAATGCAGCAACCCCAGTCCCCCCTAAAGTCCACCACAATATCAGCAATCCATCAACATGGTGGTGAAGCAGAACCTACAGCCTTTTGCACCTGCTGTGCTACCAACAATTTCTATAGCACACGCACTGATGACAGACATTTTCTAAACAAATCAGTTGCACATTGAAAACCAGCATGACATGAGCAACATTAAACTTCTCTTCCATTGAAACTCAAAATTATTTTAAAATGTACTGAAACTCATTCACAATTCCTTGAAAATGCACCCCTGATGACAGTCTGGTAGTTGGTGTAGAGGATACAGGGTCTTTCCTCCTGTAATCAAGGGACAGGGTTTGAGCCTGAACAAGTTATTTAACTAGCCTGCCATCCATTTGAGCAAGTTAACCAACCCAACATTCCTAAGTAGGACGTTTTACATACACACCCACCCACCTGCCTCATCTCACTCACCTACTGAATGGACACGCACACCTACACTCCTCTCACTTCACTCACCTGCTGATTGGGCATACACACCTCTCTCATGTCACTAACCTCCTGACCTCTCCTCTAAACCAAGTCTGAAATTTGAGCCATCCTGTTTTGTACTTGAATGATTGCATGCAGTTTTGTTCTGTTCTGTTCATACAACATGAATAAGCCAGCCTTACATTACTCATCAGTAAGTAAGTAAAATAAATGCATTGGAGTTGTATTAACCCTCTTGTGTTCAGTTTACACAGACTTAGGCTGGGGTGACCTATAACCTTTGTGGTTTGAGACCCCAAAAGAATTAGATCCTTCCTTCCAACAGCTGACATTATTGTAAATGGCATCACCTACACTGAACTGGAGACCATTGCCAACCTTTTGGTTGATGGGTTCAGCTCAAATTTCTTGCTCCACTACCCCCCAGTAGTCCAAAGGAAATGCCACATACCACAATCCTCCCAACCTTTACTAGGAAACAGGTCATCAATGCTCTTTCCAGGGCCAGTAACACTGCATCCATGGGCCCCGATAACATCTGAGAATGCTTAATAAATAGCGCAAAACATGACCTCTCTGGTCCACTTTGAATCACTTTTCAGCTGGAACATGCAGTCAGGTGTTGTGCCTAAGGAATGGAAGATGGCTACAGTCAGTCCCCTGCACAAAGGAGGTCCAGCCAGTGATCCAGGTAACTACAGGCCTGTAAGTCTGACCAGCCTCATATGTAAGGTCATGGAAAAAATCATCATTGACATGATAAATGAGGACATAGGTAACCTGTCAGAGTTTAGCTTTGTTAAAGGAAGGTCATGCCTATTAAATCTGGTGGACTTCTTTGAGAGGGTCACCAAAGCAATTTGCAAGACTGTGCACACAGCTTACCTCGACCTGGCCAAGGCTTTTGATACAGTACTCCACTCAGGCATTACATATAAGCTTACTGATTTAGGTATAAACCCTTTTATCACCCACTGGATAGACAACTGGCTCACTGATAGGACCCTGGAGGTAAAAATAGGGGAGGCCACCTCTAGCAAAAGGCCAGTCACTAGTGGAGTCCCTCAGGGCTCTATACTGGGCCTGCTACTTTTTGGCATGCATTTCTCTGAAATGGAAGAAAATGCTGAAGGTTTATGGCTGACTAAGTCTGCAGATGATTGCAAGCTGGGGGTTATAATCGACTCTTCTTGCAGACACTAGCATTCTTCAAGAAAGCCTGTTTCTGACTAACAGTTGGTGCCAAAGCCATGGTCTTAAACTCAGTGCAGGAAATACATAATTGTGCCCTTTGGAAGGTCAACCATCCCAGCTACTTACTGTGTTGATAATACAACCCCTAACAGTCGGCCCAGTAGTTAGGGATCTAGGTACCCATGTAGACAGTAGCCTAACCTTCGACCGTCATGTGGCCACAGTGGTGAGGAAAACTTTTTATGTTGCACAACTTTATAAGTGAAGGCATGGCATCTGGATCCAAAGAGTTCATTGTCTCACTGCACTCTGACCTTATCAGACCTGTCATAGAGTACAATGCTCCCTTTGGTAGTATGTATCTGACCAGGCATATGCAACAATTAGAGCGACCTCAGAGGTTCCTTAGAAAAAGAATACAAGGCGTAACAAGCTTGCCTTGCACAGAGCATCTTAGAGTTTTTCCTGTCTGCAGTTTCCTATAGATTGCTGAAGGGTGATCTGTATCTGGCTTATACGGCATCTGCAAACCCTACACTTGTGAATCTCCTGCATGTTTGCAAACCAAACAGTACCAGAAATACAAGGTGTAGGGACTTGAATTTTGTCTGGGATTTAAACAGAATACACTGGAGAGACAGATATGTATCCCAGAGACTGCACCTGCAATGTTACAGGCTTCCCATCCATGTGCAACCGAGTTTGTTTGTTACCCAGTTTAGCACAAACTAGACCAGTGGATGGGTAGTAGGAAATTTACACCGGGCCTGGCACTCATGTCCCTTATAGGCAGAGGTAGGACATTGAGGGCCAGGCATTTATAAGCTATTTGGATACAAAATGTCATTATTCTTTCTGCAAAACTTGGCTAGGCTTAGAAAGGCCCTCCTAGTTCTATGAATCTGTGAAGAAGAGTAAAAGGTTTTCTGTCGTTACATTTCCTGTGGTTGGGGTTTCTATTTCTGTTTGTCAGTGATATTTTTATTGAAAGACAAGGAAGTTATTTCTGTTTTAAGATTAATTACCATAATAGCATCTATAAAACATAGTGCATTGGGCAGTTCTAATGCAGAACTAGATGGATATTGTGAGGCATAAGGACAGTCAGTATTGCATGCTTTTCATCCATTTTGTATATTTGAATCCTACGCTACATGTCCTTGACTTATCTTTTTGCGTGTGTTAATCAGTAAAGGCGGATCTGAATGAGTTAATGTTACATAACGACTTCTGTCACTTTTTTCTTCTTGCTTCCTATCTTTTGCAACAGAAACAAAAATAGAAGTTGAGCTTCATGCATGTGTCATCACTAAGAGGCATAAACACTTTAGCACATTGCTGTAAAAGTCCATTCTAATCCTCAAAGCCTCACAAGTAGTGGTGTATGCCATGCTACATGACTTGTACTTTTAATTTGGCATTTTACTACGTTTTATGCTTACCTGTGAAAGTGGACTTTTCCTTCTGATTTCAAACATTAAGCTATTTTTTCCCTGTTTATTCAGCTCATGTGTGTGCAACCAGTTTGTTTCAGCATGCTTTTTTACCAGTGGAGTTATTGTGGTCTCAGTTCTACCCAGATTTTTGAGAAGAGTGCTCTTCAGAAGTTGGAAGTTTTGGAAATCAATTAATTTGATTTCTTGATGCATTAAAGCTGGTGTTTAGAGTTTTTAAGCTGTTTTCAGTTTTTGTAAAGTTAAACTAATTCTATTTTGTGGTGGCCTGGAAAGGTGTTATTCCTAGTAGCTGTCTTTGTCAGCTTGTTTGAGTTTGTTACCTACATTGCAGTTGTCTCTTTCTGCTGTAGCAGTTTCAGATTCTACCATTTTTTTAATGAAGTTAGACGAGGCTGGGTTTTATAGTAATTCCATTGAGGTGTAAATGTTGCATCTTCTGTGCCTTCGTTTGTAACTTTGTGCGAGTTGCCTATAAGGGACACAACTTTTGAAGATAATTTTGTTGTTTCGTAATACCTTACACTTGTCACTTCTTGGTTTTGAAAGCTACTGGGCTTTTGTTACATTAATTACTGTGTAGTTAGAAGCGTCAATATGTATGAGATATATGGGTTCTATTGCACTGGTTACATTGATTACATTTGAATTAATTGGCTTCTGCCTAAACTTATGCATAGTCAATATTAATAGCAAATTTATGTGTTGTGGCAAGGTTGCGCAGTGTCAGTGTTTGAGGAGGTTTTTGTAAACCCCCCCGCTCCCCCCCCAAACACTTTTTTCTCATTTCATGAAAATACAGTGGGTCTTAACTTTGTTAGTGTAAGCATACATTCTGATCTACCTTTGAAATATTTTTTGTATTTTTCTATTGCCTGTGTTATGATCATTTTTATACTGACTTTTCATATATCTTGTCAATATTTTTTTCCTCATTGTATGTGCAAATCATTCATCACACTATGTATATGTGTATACTACTTTGTTTGCATCTTGTGGAGCTTTTCTTCCTGGGCTTCTGCTGAAAAAGTTTTTTTTCCACCTAGACAAACTTTCCTAGTCAATAAAACAATAATTAAATAAAGTAAAATAAATTTGGGAAATTCCGAGTAGTATGGGTTATGCTAGGATGTAATGAATTTCTTTGGTGCTGATCATTAAATTAAATGTGCATCTTTTCTAAATTGGTGACTACATTACTTTCAGTTTGTGGTTGTACTTAGCTCTTATCACTGTCTGTTCACAGCAATGCCCTGATGTTCTTCGTTTTTCACTGTTGCAGTCATCACCTGTGGGTTATCCCTGCTGTGGTAGCCGTCGGCCGGCTTGAATACCAGAGTCAGTCTTTTTCTGCTTCGGGTGCTGTCCCTTGCTGACTGACGTCAGGTTGTCAGTGCTATAAAGCAAGACCGCTGACGCCATTACATCAGTCTGTCTTGCCGTGGAGCCTGTAGCAGAAGCATATGTTCTTCATGTATCATTGTTGCAGTCATCACATTTGGGGTTATCCCTGCCAGGGTAGCTTCGGCCGGCCCGAATACCAGAGACTTAGTATGTCTGGATCGGTTGCTGTTGCTTGAGGACTGATGTCAGGTCGTCAGTGTTATAAATAAGGCAGCCGACGCCATTACATCAGTCTTTCTTGCCATGGAGCCTGAAGCAGAAACAGTTGCAGGAGTGCCGGTCAGCTGCTACCTGAGTTTTCGTTTCCGAATTTAAGTTGAAGTTGTCTAAACCTAAGTACCCCATTGGGGATCCTTTTTTCCTGCACTAGCTGATGTTAGAAAAAGTTAATAATTGTCTCGCCTGTGGAAAGCAAATACCACAGCGAGACTTCCACTCTTACTGCATCACTTGTCTAGATCCAGACCACGACGTCCCCTGTTGTCGCTTCTGTGCTTTGTTTATCTCCAGAACTCTCCGTTGTCAGGCCCTTATTATAGCCAGATATTTTTGTTTACAGTCCTCAAATTCCAATATGGCTTCGGTAAGCCATCCGACAGCAAGTCTTCCAAAGAAATGTAAAGATAAAGACAGAGACAGACCGCACAGGTCCAAACCTACCTATGACACTTCTGTTAAGCTAGTCATCAGTCCTCCGGTATGCAGTGAGGTGCTTTCGCAGCCCCTGATGCCTGCTTCAGTTGATTCACAGGCCGCTGCCGAGACCCTTTCGGAGTCCGGTATGCTGCAAAACCCTTCATCTGAGGATCCTGCAGTCATCTCTACCTTGGATGGGTCCAGAGCCGCTGAGCAGGCAGTGGCTTCCGAGGAAGTCCTTTGCACCACCGAATCTTGACACAAAACCGTCTTCTTTCGTGACTACTGTTCTTTTGAAAACAACTGAGTTCCTTAGGCCCTGGGTTCGAACCACTCTCAAGAAACCGACTATCCACTCTCAAGCGCCTGCTACCTTGCCTCAGTCTCAGATGCTTAAAATGGGGGAAGACCTTATCATGCTGATCAGGGGAAGCCAAGCTACCCCCTCAATAAGGAGAAGCGATCTGTCCCTAGTAGTTTTGTCTGAGCAAGAGTCAGATGAATCTGATGCATCTGACTATGAAGACATGCAACCCCTCTCCACTTATGAGGATTCTGATGCAGAGGAGTCCATTCCTACTGCCTCTCCCCCAGAGGATTTTTCCTGTGGGGAAACCCTGCATACTTTAAGGAAGCATTTCCAGTGGGAGAGTCAGGACTACCCTCAATCTAAAAAGAGACTCAGGGAGTTCCTAGACTTTCCGCAACACAGACCCTTGGCCATTCCCCCAATCCTGGATGTGATGGATGATGTTTTCCTTGAATCCAGCTAGACTCCTGACACCCTACCTCCTGCTCCCAGAAAACCAGACAGGTGCTACAGAGTCCCTGACTCGCACAAATATCTTTTTAAAAATCCTACAGCTGACCCTGAGGTCATTTCTCAGGGGGCCTAAAGTGATTAAAGCAACCTCTGCTAAGAATCCCACAACCTCAGACAGGGATTCCCCAAGTATTGGACAGATGGTGTAAAAAAGTATACACCTTAGCTACTCCTGCTATCAGGGCACTAAATTGTCAGTTGCATATGCTTAAATATCAGCAACATACCTTGGAACCCCTTAAATAAAAAATGTCTTCATTTCCTGCTTGGGCAGAATCTAAAGATTTACAAGACTCAATACATTCTGCAAGTCAAGTAACTAAACACACTTTGCGCTGTGGTTTTGACACCTTAGAAGCTTCTTGCAGGGCAGCAGTCACTGGATCTGTCATTAGATGACATGCATGGCTTAAGGAACAACCCCTGCCAGACCATGTCAAATCTAAATTGTTGGATGCTCCCTTGCACAAAGATAACTTATTTGGCACTAAGGCAGAAGAGGTCTTAAAAAAGATGGAAGAAAAATAAACAGACCCAGCCTAGACCCTGTGGAAGCAGACCACCCCAGACAGCATCCCCAGGGGATGCAGAGATCTAAGCAGTGGACTACCACCACTTCAAAACCAGGGAGTTCTAAGCTACCCCCTTATGGTAAGAACTCACAATGACTCACTGACTCCCTACCTCCCCTCTGCCCACCTTCACTTGCCCCTAGGAGGAGAACTCTCCTTTCACTCAAGCACCTGGACCACCATTACTAAGGACCAATGGGTTCTGAACATTGCATCTCAGGGATACAAATTCTCCTTCCACACCGTTCCAACCTCAAAAGGGTTCCCAGATCTACCACCAAATCAGTGGGCAGAGGCTCAAAAGCAAATCCATTCCCTGCTCTCTTTGAGGTCAGTAGAACACGTTTTTGCAGAACAGATAGGCCAAGGCTTCTACTCCAGACTTTTTCTGGTGCCCAGAAACGAGGGCATCTGACAACCCCATCCTCGTGTCTATCCATTCTAAACACCTTCCTGGTGATCCCCAAATTCAGAATGCTCACCAAGGACGCCTGGCTAGCCACCCTGGATCTAAAAGAGGCCTCCCTCCACATTCCTATCAGGGAATCATGCAGAAAATATCTCCGCTTCAGGGCAGGATCTCAATACTTTCAGTTCTCTGCGCTTCCCTTTGGCTTTTCTGCTGCTCCCAGAGTTTTCACAAAATGCCTGGCTCCGGCCATTGCCTTTTGCAGACAAAGAAATATTCAAATTTACTTTTACTTAGATGACTGCTTTATTCAGACAGACAGCCAGGAAGAGCTGCTCAAGCACCTAGCCTTTGTAAAGAACCTAATAACCTCCCCAAGGTACACAATCAACGAAAAGAAATCCAAACAGGTGCCAACCCAAAGGATAATCTTCCTGGGAGGAAGTCTGGACACAGCATCCCAGATGGCATACCTTACACCAGAGAAACAAATTTTCCTGTCAGCCTACTTCTCTCAACTGGCCACCAGGCCCCAGCTTTATACAAGGAAAATCCTGCAAGCTCTGGGGTTCATGGCATCTTGCATACTCCTCATTCCATATGCCAGACTGCATATGAGGAAACGTCAGTGGTACCTAAAGAGCCTTTGGTGTCAACACTCTCAAGTCCTGGAAACTCTTCCACCTATTCCTTGCCTCAGAAGGAAATTTCTTTGGTGGGCAACAGCATGCTCCCACAACAAGGGACTGCCCTTCTCCCCACACCCCGCTGTCCAGACCCTCACCACGGACTCATCAGACTACGCTTGGGGTGCACACCTGGACGGCAGGTGCAGACAGGGCCAATGGAGCCCACATCAAATCCCCCTGCACATCAATCAAAAAGGGATGATGGCTGTGCAGCAGGCTTTGATAGCTTTCAAACCCATTCTATCTACACTGGTTCTCCTGATAAAACAGACAATACCATTGTGATGTGGTACATCAAGCAGGGAGGGGCTCACTCCTACCTTCTATGCAGGCTGGCCATGGTCCTTTGGCTCACAGCCTCTTTCATGCAACTACACCTGTTAGCACAATACCTACCAGGCTCTCTCAACTCCCTGGCAGACCAATTAAGATGAAACCTGCTGGACCCACATGAGTGGCAGCTCAACAGAAGTACCTTCACCTTAATAACTCAGAAATGGGGAACCCCGAAGGTCGACCTCTGCCTCCCACATCAACCATCAGCTCAGCAAATTCTGCACCAGGGAGTACCACTGCATGACTTGGAAAGTGGATGCCCTGTCCTTCCCTTGGGTCACCCTCTTGGTCTATGCCTTTCTTCCCCTTCCTCTCATCACCAAGGTACTGCTCAAAGTAAGAGAGGAAAAACCAAGGACCATTCTTATAGCTCTAGACTGGCCTCGACAACACTGGTACCCCTTTCTGCGCAGCCTGTCCCCACTGCCTCCATAGCATCTTTCTCAGATTCCAAACCTCCTAACCCAGAGGGAATGGGAATTCATGCATCCCCAATTGCAAACACTCAGTTTGGCAGCTTGGCTTATTTCCTAACCCCGAACCAATCTGCCATCCTCAGTAAACAGGTTCTGGATGTTATCCATGAGGCCAGATGCCCTAGCACCAGAAAGTCTTATGCAGATAAATGGAAAAGGTTCTGCACCTGGATCCAGGCTAAAGGGGCCAATACGGTACAGCCTTCCATCCCGGATTACATAGCTGATCTACTACACAGTGGTCTCTCTTTCTCCTCTATAAAATTTCATGCCTCTGCTATTTCTGCTCATTTTTCCACTGAGCAGCCCCTTTTCTCACACCCTTTGATCAAACAGTTCCACAGAGGGGCTAGCAACTTGAGGCACCCCAGAAGGGCACCAACACCAGCTTGGGACCTTAACTCTGTCTTGGAAAAGCTCACCCCTCCTTTCAAACCAGCTTCTTCTGCAGAGCTAAAATTTCCCTCTTGGAAGACAGCCTTCCTTCTGGCCATTACTTCAGCTAGAAGAGTCTCTGAGCTGCAAGCACTCATGGCTGTGGAACCTTTCATCATCTTCCATGCAGACCGGGTATCCCTCAGAACTAACCCATCCTTCATGCCCAAGGTGTAGTGTCCAGTGTGGATCTCAACCAATCCATTCATTTGCCCACCTTTTTTCCTAATCCCCAGAACAAGGGGGAAAGGATTCTTTGCTCTCTAGACGCGCACAAACAGCTCAGATACTATCTAGACAGGACTAAATCCTTCAGAAAGTCTGATCAATTGTTGGTTAGCTTTGGTCCATTTCCAAATGGATAGCACACTGCATCCATTTCTACTACAAACAGCATGGTAAGCCTCCCCCCCAAGGGGGTCAGGACACACTCCACTAGAGCAGCCTCCACCTCTGCAGCTTTCCTCACCAGGGACATCCTGGAGGCTGCCACCTGGACATCTGTTCACGCTTTCACAAAGCATTACTACCCACCTCTCTTCTCCAAATCCAGGGCAGGGTTTGCCTCTGCAGTCTTGCAGGGCATCCTAGCCAGCCCCTAGCTTCCTTGACTGCCTCCACCCATTTCTTCAGCTTTGGGAATCTACCCAAATGTAATGACTGCAAGAGTGAAACATGAAGAACACAGTACAGTTGTGTACACTTACCGTAAATGTAGATATTAGAGTTTATTCACTGTTGGAGTCCTGATTTCCCTCCCTCCATTCCCCTTTTTTCTCTTTCTCCTTTTGTTACCATCCTCCCTTATTATTCTTCTTTCCTTACAAGGGACATAATGGTATTTATTTTCCACTGGTGGTGTTCTTCCACCAGAACATGGCCTCCTACTTTGGGGGCTCCTGACAAGTTAGGGCAAGAAAAACTGATGTAATGATGTCGGCTGCCTTATTTTATACCACTGTGACCTGACGCCAGTCCTCAAGTGACAGCAACTGATGCAGAAATATTAAGTCTCTGTTATTTGGGCCGGCAGAGGGATATCCTGGCAGGGATACCCCAAAGTATGATGACTACAACAGTGAATACACTCAACATTTTATTTATTTATTTATTTATTTATTTTTATTTTACATTTGTTAACCGGGCTAGTCCAACTGGATACATGTCCATTTTCAGTGGAGGCCCGAGGAGAAAAGCTCCACTATCCAATGCATAATAACAAAAAGACATTCAAAGTACATAGGTAATTTAAGACACAACTAAAGCAGGGATTTAAAATTACATAGGGAATTAAGACACAAGTAAAACAGGCATATAGGCTTTCCTTTCAGTAAGTTCAAAAAGGTGATTACAGAGACTATCAAATTTCTACAGTACAGGTCAAAGTACATAGGTAATTTGAGATTCAACTAAAACAGGCATTCATAATTACATAGGGAATTTAAGACTCATCTAAAACAGGCATTTAGGCTATCTTTTCAGTAAGTTCAAAAGGTGAAAACAGAGACTATCAAATTTCTTCAGTACAGGTATATAAAATGTGAGACAAATAATTAAGTAGTTTAAAAGCAAAAGATAGAGTTACTAGAAAATTTTAGTTTGAAGTTGAGAGAGTCATTTTCTTAGGTAGAGATGAAAAATAAAATGGAGAAATAGAGTTGGGAGACTGTGCAAAGGATGCAGGAGAAGGTAGGAGAGGAGGTACGTGATCAGCTAGGGTTATTGCAAGAGCAAAGCCAGTGATTGTTTAGAAAATGTTTCAGTTGAGTTTTAAATAGTGTGATAGAAGTTTGGGCTAAGAGGTCTGTAGGAAGTTGATTCCAAATTTTACCAACTGAGTTGTAAAATATAGAGTCACCTGCTGTATTCTTTGATAGAGAGGTTTGAATCAGTATTTTATTGGAAGAGCGTAGGGTTTTTAGGTTGTTATAGGGTTTTATCAGGTTGGAGAGCATTGGTATCTTTTCTGGTTGGTGAAGGGCTTTATGGGCAGTTGTAAGCTGATAGTATTGAATTAGGTGAGGTAACTCCAGCCACCCTAGGTTAAGAAGGTTCAGGCAGTGATGTGTTTTATATGGAGAGGCAGTGGCAAATTTGGCAATGTTGTTATAGGCTGTTGTAAGCCTATTGATGTTATGTTTAGAAAGATTAGTATATATGGGGGATGCATATAGTAGAGTAGAGATAAGATATGTTCTGGCTATGGTAGTTCTTGCTTCAGGAGTTAAGAAAGATTTGATTCTGTAGAGAGAACCTAATTTTTGTTAGTTGCTTTTATGATAGAGTTGATATGAAAATCAAATTTTAGTAGGTTGTCGATAGTAACTCCTAGAAGTTTGGTTGTTTGGTCAGGAGAGATAAGGGTGCCATTGTTAGAAGCAAGTGTGAAACTAATAGGGGGAGACAGGTGTGTGGGTGAGAAGAGGAGAAGTTTAGTTTTCTTAGGGTTTAAGAGAAGGCAGTGATTGGAGAACCATTGTTCTATGGTGGTAAAAGTTTGAGTAAGTGAGTGGAGGTCAGCTTGGGTTGTGGCAGAGCAGATGATGGTGGTGTCATCAGTACTGAATGCAAGTAGTTAGTGGGGTGGCTAGATACAGGTCGTTAATAAAGATGGAAAATAAAAGAGGACCTAAGATGGAGCCCTGAGGTACTCCTAAAGTGGTAGGGAGAAGTTCGGAAAGATTGTTGTTCCATAAAACAGCTTGTTTCGATTCTGAAGATAGGAAGTAAACCAGCTTAAAGCAAGATTATTGAGAGAGAGAGATTTTAAACAATGTAGGAGGAGTTGGTGATTCACCATGTCAAAGGCTTTTGACAAGTCTACAAAGAATGCAGATGAAAGAAGATTGTTATTCCGGTTTATATTAATGGAGTCTATGAAGGATAATAAGGCTGTTGTGGTACTATGGTAGGGACGAAAGCCATGTTGGCAAGTAGCTAGAAGGTTATTAGATAGGAGGTGATTTAAAAGCTGTTTGTGGATGCATTTCTCCATTATTTTAGCAATAGGAGATAGCAGTGCTATAGGGCGGTAGTTTGAGTACTCAAATGAATCGCCCCCTTTGAAGAGAGGGATGATGTGGGAGATTTTCCAGAGTGAGGGTATAGTACTTTCTTTTATGGTTCTGTTGATTAGAATAGAGATAGGGTAGGCAATAGCTTTAGCACCTAGCTGGAGATATTCCGCTGGCAATGTACATTTATGGTAAGTGTACACAACTGTACTTTCTCAAGTGTGCTGGTCTGTCGCTACCAGAGTTTGAATTACAGCTGAAAACGTCTAAAGTGAAGTACCCTGTTGGGGACTCTTTTTTTTTTTTTTTTCTTGCACTAACCAATGTCCAAAAAAGTTAACAATTGTCTCGCCTGTGGAAAGCATATCCCACACCGAGACTCCCATTCACACTGCATCACTTGTTTAAGCCTAGACCATGACGTCCCTCGGTACCGGTTCTGTGCCCTCTTTAACATGAGAACCATTTGTCATAGAGCTCGTATTGTAAACGGGTATTTTCGCCTTCAGTCTTCACATTCCGAAATGGTGTCAGTCAGCCAACAATCCATAGACATACTGAAAAAAATGGGTCTATATCATATGAGCGAATCGCACAGATGGCGGACGCTCATCATATCGAACATACCGGACCTCCAACTTCCTATTGTGGGGGGCTGTGCCCCCCACACCCCTGCTAAATATATATTCCAACTCTGAGATCGCACTACAGTGAGGAAAGGGCAAATATCCCATTCTTCACTGTACTGCTATCTCAGAAAAAGCACTTCGAGGTCCGGTACGTTTGATATTATGAGTGTTCGCAATTTGTGCGATTCACTCATATGATATAGACCCAAAAAAAGATGGAGATAGACCACATAAGGCCAAGCTGTTCGATGATGCTATCCGCTAAGCAGGTCGTCAGTTCTCTGGAATTCAGTGAGGTGCTTTCTCCGCCCCTGATGCTCAGTACGATATCTATGCAGGCCTCTACCGAGACCCTTTCAGAGTCTGGTATGCCGCATAAATCTTATTTGTCTTCCGAACCTTTGGTTGTCTCTGCCTCGGTTGGGTCCAGAGCCTCGACACTGGCACCGGCTTCCAAGGAGGCATTTCACACTACCTATTCTCGACAAAAAAAATGAAGTCTTCTCACCTGACTACCATTTCTCTCAGACCAATGGATACCCTTAGGCCTCAAAGCCAGGCCACTCCTAGAATATCTGCCTCTAGCCACCGTTTTACTCCTGCTCCACCACCCCAAGCCCAAATGCTTAAAATGGCGGAGGATCTTATCTCCCTTATCAGGGGTAGTCAGGCCACAACTTCTAAAAGGAAAAAGCACCCTTCACCTGAAATAATGACGGAACAGGATTTTGAGGAATATAATTATTCAGATTTTCAAGAGGAAGAACAACCTCTGACTGCTTATGAGGATTCAAATGCAGAGGAATCTATCCCTTCTGCCTCCCCACCAGAAGACATTTCCTTTGGGGAAACCCTTCACACCATCAGGGAATATTTCCACTGGGAATCTCAGGACTTCCCCCAGTCTAAGAAAAGACTAAGAGAGTTTCTAGATCTGCCCCAGCACAGACCCCTGGCCATCTCCCCTAGCTCAGAAGTGGTGGATTATGTTTTCCATGAATCCAGCTTAGCCCCTGACTGGTGTTACAGAGTACTGGATTCTCACAAATACCTGTAGAGAAATCCTGCTGCAGACCCAGAGGTCATTACACAGGGACCTAAAGTTGCTAAAGCTAGTTCTGCAAAGAATCCTATTCCTTCTGACAAGGATTCCAGAGGTCTGGACAATCAACAACACACTTTGGAACTATGAAAGCAAAAGATTTCAACCTTTCCTGATTGTACCAATTCGAAGGAGTTAGCAGATGTTCTTCGTGTTTCACTGTTGCAGTCATCACATTTGGGTTATCTCCTTGCAGTAGCCCTCAGTCGGCCTGATTATCAGTCTTGGGTCCTGTGTCTGTTGCTGTCTCATCTTCCGTGACGTCAGGTAGTCAGGGGTATAAAGCATGCAGCTGATGCCATTACATCAGTCTTTCTTGCCGTGCCGTGTCAGAAGCAGAAGCTGTTCGCAAGTGGTGGTCAGTAGACTCCTGAAATTTTCGTTTTCGAGTTTCAGAACCGAAATTTTCAACTAAAGCTAAGTACCCCGTTGGGGAAACTTTTTCTTGCTCTAAACCGATGTCGGTAAACATCAATAATTGTATTTCTTGTGGAAAGCAAATACCTCATAAAGATTTTCATTAGTACTATATTTCTTGCCTAGGCCCTGACAACGACGTACCTCGCTGTCGGTTTTGTGCCTTATTTAAGCAACAAACTATTCGTCATCTGTATATTTACACTTCTAAATATTTTGGTACTCTGTTCAATTATCCAGATATGTCTTCGTAAGCCATCTGACTACCGACATTCCAAAAAAATGCAAAGATAAAGACTGAGACAGGCCGCCTAGGTCCAAAGCTGCCGCCAACGCTTCTCCTAAGCCAGTTCGCCGGTACTCAGTGAGGCGCTTTCCCAGCCAGATTCGCAGGACTCTGAGACCCATTCGGAGTCCGGTATGCCGTGAGATGCTTCAACTGTGGAACCTGCAGATGTGTCTACCTTGGATGCAGGTACCGGCTTCTCAGGGTGTATTCAGGCCTACTGACTTGCATATTAAACCAACACCATCTTCTTCTTCAAGGCCTAAAACTCAAACCATGCCTAGAAAACCGACGCCCAGACTGCATGGTCAGGCCTCTATGCCTAAAAAACAAATGATAAGAATGGCTGAAGACCTTATTACTTTAATCAGGGGAAGCCAACCTTCCCCCTCTAAGAAACCTAGGACTGAATTTGCTTATGATACTTCTGACCAGGATTCTGAAATTTCTGTTTCCTCTGATGACCAGGATTTACCCTTATTTACCTATGAGGATTCTGATGCAGAGGACTCTATTCCCTCTTCTCTCCCCCCCAGAGGATTTCTCTTTTGGTGAAACCTTCCATAATCTTAGGGAGCATTTTTGCTGGGAAAGCCAGGATTGCTTTGATTCTAAAAAGAGGCTTAGGGATTTCTTACTACTGCCCCAACACAGGCCTTTAGCTATCCCTCCTGTACTAGACATTGTTGATGATGCCTTCTTGGAATCTAGCTTGGCCCCTGACTCGTTACCTCCTGCTCCCAGAAAACCTGATGGATATTACAAGGTTCCTGACTCTCACAAGTTCCTTTTTAAAAATTCTACTGCGGATCCTGAGACTATTTCACAGGGACCCAAGGGCATTAAGGCTACTACTGCCAAAAATCCTACCCCCTCTGATGGAGATTTCAGAGCCCTGGATAGATGGGGGTAAGAAGGTATACGCCTCTGCAACCTTGGCCATCAGGGCCTTAAATTGCCAGTTTCATATGTTAGTGTCAGCAGCATATTATTGGATTGCTTAAACAGAAAATGATGTTGTTTCCTGGCTGTGCTGAAAATAAGGATTTACAGGATTTAATGCATTCTGCTGAACAGGTTGGAAAGCATGCTTTGCAATTTGGTTTTGATTCACTAGAGGCATCTTGCAGGGCTGCTGTCACTGGGTCTGTACTTAGAAGGCATGCTTGGCTTAAGGAACAATCTTTGCCAGATCATCTTAAAGCTAAATTGCTGGATGCTCCCTTAAATCAGGAATGCCTGTTTGGCAACAAAGCAGAAGAAGTAATTAAAAAGATGGAGGAAAAAGCTAACTCTATGCAAACTGTTAAAGATTTCCTACAAGTACAGCCTCCAAGATTTTAGTAGGCATTGGCCCTCTAAGAATTGGTCCTTTCCTGCCTCTTTCAGGCCTTCTCATTCCAAACCCAGAACCAGCAGAACACCCAGGCTTCAGTCCCAGGGTACACACAGGACTAAGCAGTGGGGGGGTGGGGGTGGGGGGGCTCCCACTTCCAAATCGGGAAGTAGTAAGACTCCCTCCTATGGTTGGCTGTCTCAATGACTTAACTTTAAAACTTCCAAGCACTTCTCAACTGACTGCTCCTTTAAGGG